>NC_084902.1:25809075-26101575 GCF_949316345.1 Pungitius pungitius | reverse complement strand
AGCCCATAGTCAGGCTCCTGCAGAGACAGATCCCGGGGGAATCCCCCAATCCCCAGGCTGTGAAGTTGCTGACGATTTGAGGATCACTCAGCATTTAGCTTTAAAGCACTGCTGACAGCCTGACGTGTCCCCCGAAGGCCGCTGCAGTGGGGGTCACCGGTAGTTTAAGGAACCCTGTGGAGCTTTATTTTGAAACTTTTATCACTTGAAAACCCTCAGTTTTGATTACCCGTTTTTCTCAGCAAAATGCATGTTATTTTCCCTTAGGGCATAACAAAAGGCGCCTTACTTGCTTGTTACCCTAAAATTACAAAAGTCAGTGGAGGAAAAAAAAAAGGACACCATACTACCTCAGATCTGCAGACGCATTACAAAAACACGCCAGTGGTCACAAACTCATGGACTAAGAATAGTTCCAAGAAAAGGAGCACCGTGATCCTACCAATTCCTGAAGAACTGTACAATATTCCTCTCATAGCCTCGTGTCATTGACCTGACTAAATGAGCTTGTAATAAGAGGTCAATTTCACATCCAGCTCCAGGAATCCACACAAAATATACTTGTCCACCAAACTTATGGACAATAAAATGACTGTCGATGTAACTTCCATTAACTTCCATTCAACCAACGTCGAGGAGGTCAGAGCACGTCAGAAATGGTCAGAAATGGTCAAAATTGACTCTAATTCGCATCAATAAAGCCATTACAGGCCCTCTGTCCATTGAAAATAATGGCTTTGCTCTGGGAAATGTCAAACCTGTAAAAGCCCTGGGAACTGGACCAACAAGCGTCATTCAAAGACATCAGTTTTATTTCAGCAAAAAAAGCAAAAATCTAGATATTTAAATCTAAGGTCGATGTTGGTCATTTCTTTTGGAATATTTTGCATTTCAATAAAAAGGAGGTGACCAAACAACATTCTGCGGCAGAGCTGTAATTCAACTTCCCGAAAGGCACATTTTTAGATATTAATATTTCAAACATATGACAGCAATTAAATACACTGACGAAAAAGAACAGCAATCTTTTTTTAATAGAGAAAGAAAATCTATATTTGGCATCCAATATCTGACTGGTATCAATCAATTCCGTTATTAAAGAAGAATATTTCTGTTCGGAGGGTTTAAATTTGGATTACAGATGGATCTTTAAAGTGCAATTCACCCTTCACAACATAGAATGGATACAATTTTGAAGATTAGAGGGAAAATATTATCAGCTCATGATAGATTTGTTAGCGGACTGAGACAGAACGTAGCCAAATTAGTTAATCTCTCTCCTCTGAGACAGACATTGCTCACAATGGCCTCTTTCTTGGCGAGCTCTTTTGACACGGCACAGCGCCAGCGTCTCATCCCTGTCGCATGTGAGGCTCGGCAGCGGCACGGAGCCATTATCACCTTCAGGCAGGGGGGGAATGGGCGGAAAGGATTACTCCTGCAACAGTCAAATGTTGCTCGAGTCTCAGGCATTATCCCAAAGCCCCCTTATTCACTCCGTGGCCTCGGATTCATCACCCTCAGACCCTCGAGCGCTGTGCCGCCTCTCACTCCGCGCGCACACACGCACACGCGCGCACACGCACACACACACACACACACGCACACACACACACACACAGCGCGTGCAGTCGCAGCTCGATGGCGACCACTTCTGCCTCCGGTGTGTGTTTGGTTTGCACGTCGGCCCCCGGCTTGGAAAAGAATGGGATGGGCAATGGCAAGGCTCATTTTTTGCATTGTCATTTCATTCGTGATCTAATCCTCTGCTGGATGTTCAGAAAATGCTGTGACATTGATATTTGAACATTCAGCAGCAAAATGCACAAGGCTGGGAAACTCGCATGAACGCACAATAAAGTAGCATTTTAGACTGGGTTGCATTTTGTCTCATCTCATGAAAAAAAGATTGATTATTTCCCAAAATAATAAATCAAACAAGAGTAAGAGGAAAAATAATATACACATCATGAAAAGTTTACAATGAAAAAAGAGCAGTCAGCTGAGGAAGTCCAGGAATATATCCACATGCACATTCATCAGATACTCTGTTATAAGTGCTCAGTAGCATCACCTCTCTACTGAACGCTGCAGATGAACATCTTTTGTGTAACCAGTACCCAAACAATAATTTAAGGTTTATTCAAAAAATGGAGGAAAAAAGGCAGTAAAAGAACATCTAGTGTATCTTGACTGGTCTTTTTTTGCATGTTTATTCACTCGTCTGAAAGACGGACACCCGGCAATGCAAAACGGAGCGCACAGTAATGAATACGCATTATTAAATGTGCCCTTGTCAAGACGCTGAGTGGAGGAGAAGGCTGCCGTTAGTAAATGGAGTTTACCAAGAGGAGATGCAGGGTTGCAGGGGCATCCAATCGTAGTGAAAATCTCGTCAAGACACTTGTCAAACTTACTTACTTCAGTCTAACGTACTGAAGTTCTCCGGACGGATTTGTAGTGAGGTCAGGTTTAACGAAGCTGACTTACAGGGATAGAACTTATTTGGCCACTTAAACCCTTGTTGTCTGGTTGTTAAATTACATTTAGATCCATGAGATCAATTCATTAGACTATTTTTAGCACCCACCTATATTACCTCCTTTTAAGGAACAATATAAACAGGATGTATTGTTAAAGGAAACAAAAATCCACTCTCCAGGATATTAAGTGCATTTTTTTGAAGTACGCCCTGCAGTTGTTCTGATGTTACAATTCATTTGAATGGCTACTTTCAGGGCAACACCTAAGATATGAAAAAAGGATTCAGTATTTCACCACCATCCATATTATCCCTGGCAGTGTTTAGAAGACATTTTAAAAGCATTTAGCCCGTCAAGTTGGGAAATAACGATCAAACCATTTCAGAGGATTTATTTTTTTGGCTACGGCCCCAGGCTTCGACTACGTCTACGGTAACAGAGAGCTTTAACCCTAACCCTAAGGATACAAGGTACATAAGGACACGTTTGAACCGCATCAATAGTTCAAGCCTTTGCAGAGTGCTCTGTACTTCATCCTCCGTGAGCGACGCATCATACATTTACCATGGGACCAGCAGCCTGGAACAGTTCACATGCAGGTGGTTTAACATTCTGCACCATTCACTTGAATATTTGGTACAGGAAGAAGTGACTGAACTTCCCCAAATACTTCAGATAAGACTAACTGGTAAACAGATAAATAATGCCCGGCTACAGTTCTGTCTCTCACAGTTAGCTAGAGGTTGGTTTTGTCTTGGTGGGAGCATGAAAAAAAGGAAACAAAGCCAGAAAGGAGAGCGAGATCCGGCTCTACAGATGTGGATAAGAAGAGAGAGAGGTTGATGATGGGAGAGGAGGAGAACGCCGAAAGAGACTGAGCGCCATCAGTCAGTGAAATATATGTGATGTTTTCCTTATATAAGTAAAAACATCACTGTTCTGGGGTGCTGAGATGGACGAGCTGACCACTCGCGTTGCGTGAGATCCTCCGTGTGTGTGTGTGTGTGTTTGTGTGGAGGGATCTGTGGCTGCGTGAGTGAGTGTGTGTGAAAAAGAAACGTGAAGTCACTGCAAGCTGCCCGGTGTCCCGTGCACACACAGACGCACGTAACGAAGTCAAACAATACACACACACACACCATCAGGACGGCGGTCTGCTGTGGCAGGTGAGAAAAAAAGAGAATTCATGGCCTCTGGGCGGCCTGAGTGGTAAAGCAGGCAGTTGCAGACCAGTTATTTGCTTGCCCCGGGTGGGCCCTCGTGGTTGAAACACTGCAAATAAAGCAGTGCACCATGGGTATCTTTTGAGCAACAATCCTGAGTTGAATGGTATTAGAGCATGTTTGCTTTTTCTTGTTCTGACGTGGTAGAGAATATTGCTTGGTATGTGGATGGAAAAAAAAAGAATTAAAAACTTTGGATTTGTAGTTGTTCAAAAGAACAACCATAAAAATCTAAAATTAGACCAGTTGCTGTGATACTAAACAAGCTAAAAGTTTTCAGATGCACGCTGATGTCCAGTTTCCTGGTAGTGCATCACGCTATGTGGAAGAAAAAAATCAGACAACACAATGAAAACACTACAGCCCTAATTATTTTTTTCACATAACAAGATTGCATCCATCTGGACAGGAGAAAGGCACATGAGAAGTAACTGTGCACGAGATCCAAGCGGCGCGTGGAAGTGGTTTGAACCCGGGCTGATCTCCTCTCGGGAAGACACACGTGCCAGCGTGGCTTCATTAGCATCCGAGTGCTTTGGAAGGCACCATAGAGGAGAACAACGGTGACGTCTGCTGTGACTGCTGCACTCAGCATCCGACTGTTTACGCTACCCACTTCGCCCGGTTTCGACGGAGGGGTGCTGCAACGCGACTTGACAGTGGGATTGCTCGCAGGGCGAAATGATGCACCTCCGTTTCTGGTGCCTCTGCAAACGGGAGGCAGCCTCAGCAGCGTCTTTACTGAAGCCTCAGTTGTTGCCAAAGCAACCCATGCAGATAAGTCAAATAGGAAAGGGATGTTTTCCCAGGTTTAGAATTTATTCGAAACACAATCTGGAATCTGTCCTTTAAGAGAGAGTCGACTGCTATATTTCATTACATCAAAAGGACAGTTGTTATAAAAGGAATAGATCGGGTACTTGCTCCTTAAATATCTACGATTGGCATTGAAAGTTGAGTCACGACCACTAATGATCCAAAACCCAACCGCTGGACCGGACGGCGATGATGGCCGAGTGATGAGCGATCATAGAGGGAAGGACGCGGATCAGAACTAATTGGACGAACACCGCGACAGGAAGAACGTCCACAGAGAGAAGGGTGAATGGCTGAAAATCGTACCATGGCATAATAGGTCGGAAAATCTATAGTATAATGAGAGGAAACCAGGGCGTGGATGCATGGAACTCAGACGACCACATCAATCAAACTCTCCGAGCCCTGCATACACGTGGCCCTGCTTAATGAATGTCAACTGTGTGAAAGTTTGTGCATGTGGACCACTGCCTGTCGTCGTCTGTTTGGATGACAAGAACTAATTCTGGGGACTGGGGAGCATTTCCCACAAGGCCACAGGTTTCATTGCTAGTTCCTGACATTTAGATATTAATAATAATCAGGATAATTGGAGTGATGTGCAGTAGTCAATTCCAAATCAAGTTTAAAAAGCACAGGCAGTAAAGAATGAGATGAAATGTCTTAAACATTGAAATAAACATACATCTTCATAAAGCAGAACAACAGCTTTCCTGTGAGGAGCCAAAAAGCCAACTAAAAAGATAACAAAATAAAAGTTCCCTCTCAGCTCAGTAATGAAACAGAATCCTCGTGGTTCACATATCGGTTTTTATAAATAGTAGCTCAGGCGTGGGAAATGGTGCCTGGCTGTAGACGGGGCAGGCGCGTCAGTATTTGTGCAAAGGATGGCGGTAAGACAACCAAGATCAAAGTGTGGGAACCAAGGAGAGGCTGAGCGGGTGGGGAAAGGCCACGGAAGGTATAAGGGAGGGGAGGCCAAGGGTTTGGGGGGTCGAGCGGGAGGAGGATATGAGTAGGGGGAGGAGGAGCTGCGGCGTAGCGGAGGGGAAGGGCGAGCCAAGTAAGCACTTTCCTGTCCATTTTTCATCAGGCAAGGCTATAGGCCAGTCTCTCTCTCTCTCTCTCTCTCTCTCTCTCCGTGCACGAGCATCCCACTTCCACATTCCCGACACGTCCCCCCCCCCCCTCCCTCTCTGCAAGCCAGAGCCGGCGTCGCTCCCAATACCCTTCTCAGCATCCCGCCGATTTATTGGCCGCTGGGAGCTGTCCATCAGACAGTGACGCAGGGAAACATCCTGTGTGTGTGTGTGTGTGTGCACGTTTTGCCACAATATCCCTCATGTCATATTTTTACCAACCGGTGAAATATTAAAACACTGAAACACAAAGCAGCTTTGGGGAAGCGGAACAAAAACCAAATTGCTGCTCAGTAATCCTCTACAATCTTTGATCACTGCTCCGTTTGAACATCCCTCCGCTGATCGGAGACTTCACAGATTCTTTTGAATGCAATTATTTTGGAATCCTTCCACACAGGCTCCCTGAAGAATTACACGGAAACTTTTGTCCAATACAATACGACTACAAACACAAAGTAAATTTCTTGTCAGAGGCTTTGAGGCTCTTACGTTTTTCTTCATGAACCTCAAATTCTGCCAAATGATTCCAATGCCTACTCCGAGTAGAGCGAGATGTGACGGTTCACGGGTTCATCCAACCGAGGCAGAAGGATGAAGCTTTAGACACATGTGTTCGCCTTAATCAGAGGATAGGGATGCAAAGTGTAGCAAAGGTTAGGACCGCAGGTGGCTCATTGGGATTTTTATTCCAGTGATAAATTGATTTTATCTGCAGTACACTTTTGAGTCACGAGACTGGATGGTCGTTTGGAGGGATGAAGCCCACTTGTAACGTTGAATTTAATATGAAAGGCAAGCGTCATTCGTCTGTTTTCGATTTATTTGGGCAAAATATAAAAGGTCACAAGGTTCAGCATCTTTACCCCTTCGGTGAAAAAAAACGCGGGCGGCGCTGGTCCAAAGTCATTCTGACGCTCATCAGATGTTGGCTCCTACACACACACACACACACACACACACACGCGCACACACACAGCCACTACTTACTGTTCTGCTGCGTCACTGCCTACTGATTTGACCTGACTTTGGAAAAACACATTTGACTCACATGATGTCACAACCAAATCTCTTGGACAGGCGCCCCCATAAAAAACAAAAATAAAAACAATAGTGACTAAACACAACTGTCTTTTATGATTTAAATGGCAGATGAGACACTTGGTGGTGACGGTTAAACCTTACAAGGAGGAAAGAAAATGGATTTCTTCACAAAAGGCAAAGATGAGCTGACAGGATGACAGTTTCAGTCTAATGGTTCTTTCTACTTAATCACTAAATATGACAACTTGTCCAATAATCATACTCCTTTATCAAAGCCGCATGGTCTGCATTGCGCTGTGATTACAGTCCTGTCATGTTCCGTTCACTCCCCCCCAACAAATGAAGAACAATGCAATTAACTAAATGAATAAAGGACACCTCAACTGGCAGGTTACTCCCTTCAATTACTAGCATGCTTTTCAGCTGGGTAACAAGATAAGCAGGTAAAATGTGCTTCGACTAAGTGCTAACAACAAGGCACTCCTGGTGATGACTAAATGCCACCGCAGGCTTGGGGAAAAGGGAAGGATTGGCAGCAACTACAGAGGTCTGGTGCCAATGTCGCTTGAACGCAGCCAGCATAGGTTCTTAGTTTAAAACAAATGCAATTTGAAGGAGAAAATAATGGTGCTTTCGCCAATATGAGGGAGATCACTTTTGAGCAGGGGTGCGATCCGTCAGGAAAGGAGAACAAAATCATTTTTGAAAATACACGTGAGGCATTTAAGTGTGGCTATTGGTGAACTTCCAAAGTGCATGATCACATATATGAGCACACAGGTGAGGGAAGTGATGAAGGGAGAGCCATTAGAAATGCTACCAGGGCTTTATTCTCAGAAAATGCTAGAATAGCATTGAATGGCACAGTATCAATGGAAAAACATGACTTGTATCAATCGTTAAAAAAAATAAAATAGACATCAGAATCCAAAGTGCAGATTTAAGTTACAAGCCCAGAGTGCATCAAATCCTGCAGAGCTACAATCTCAGCTACTTAAAAGCACTCCATGCTTGGATTGAAACCAACTAAAGAAGAAGCTAGAACTGTATTCAGTTCCAATAATGTTATGATCAATAGAGATGACGAACGGAGGTAAAACAGGGTTGTTTCTTTTAAACAAGTTTCTTTTCCAATGTTAATGGGAAACTAAAAGAACAAGAACAAGAAGGTGCCATTCACTCAAACCTGCAGCAGCTGAGTGCTTAAGTGCACTTTAAGAATATTTAGCCAGGAGCGCCACCATCTCCTTTGATTGACTTGTAACTGCCCTATTGGTAATATTCTTTTGCTTACTTCACAAATGATTTCACGAGCAATGCTTTTTGCTGTCGTATATTGGTCTAGACTCACTGCCTCACTGCCTCATGCGGCGTGTTCGAGAGCAACAGAAACCCTTTGGTCAAAGGTCAAGCTGTATCCATGTTTAATGAGCCGCACTTACCTCCCCTGCTTTTGACCACACAGGCACAACCCAATACCAACATGGTATGGCCAGTGGTGAAATGTGCCTCTGTTGTTTGAGTGAAATAAATTGGGGTTCTGTTAAAACGTGACGTCTCGTGCTCCAGGTCCCTTAAGATTTTTCAATATTCAAACAAGATGGTAGAAATGAATTGCGCTGAAAAAAACTGATTGAGGGCAGAGAACAAGAGTGAAACTCAGCCGGTCATTCAACAAATGGAGAGTGCTGTATGAGTTGAAAGGATTCAGAGCCGATCCTTGCACGGTATGTAAAATGTTTGTGTCCATTTTATTCATGAATTGCATGTCCACTGTGCGACACTCCAGGGTCAAGTTCACCTTCAGAAAACAAGTGCGAAGTGTGCTGGTTTGAGAAGAAGGTATCTTAATGACCAGTGCAGAGGGCTCGCAATGAATCAGCACATCAAAGATTCTCCGCTCTGAGGTAATTCTTTTCACAAGAAACATTGAGGGCTGATACGGTCTGTCCGTCTCCCCCGACCTTGGCATTTGGGAAGCGTTTCAAATACGTGGATCGATAGGGCTAAGGCCTTTTGTAAATATTCTGAGATTGATTTTGCACCCAACTTTTTGGCCGAGGCTTTGGATCTGTTACGTCCTTGGAAGACAGATAATGAAGAAAAAAAAGAAGGAAGAATGAGTCTAGAGGGATAGACTTGCCAGTCCGTTGCACAACATGTCACACCCTTTGCTGCAGCTCTCTCTGTCTCTCTCGCCATCTCTTTAGATAATACAAGACAGGAAACACAAGCTCATAAGTTGGAGAAAGACGTTTTTTTACATCAAAGGACCAAAAAGCAAACAGAAGGCAATAAAAAGACTCAAAGTGGAAGAGCTTCACAGCACAAAGATGGATGCCACCTATCGTTTTTCTAAATCTAATTAAAAATCAATCAAGGCCGAGCACTTCATTAGAGTTGATTGCACAGGGGCTGTACAATGTACCGCTTACATAACACAAAAAGAAAATTCATTTTAACACACCATTATCCAGCAAGGAGGAAATAAAAGCTTTAGTTACGACATTATCGTATCGTATCGGAGAATGATTCCGTGATATATAAACATCGTTTCTTAGAGGCAGGGTTGCGAGGAAACGAAACTTGCGACCCCCAGGGAACTTTTTAGCAGCTTATTTTATTTTATAAAAATGCTATTCATGTCTTTCTGCAATTCTCTCAATAGCAAAGTCATCCAGGGGTCTGCACTGTACCCCCCCCAGCGGGCCGGAGTTTGACACCTGTGAACTAGGGGATACGTTTTAACAACTTAATTGTGCATTATGAGAATGGGGGCGAGTATCAAGCTGCTTTTTAATGTGAAGACCTCATGATCCCGTCTATAAATATACTGTATGTACACGGTATCTACAAAAACATCAGGTCACTGAAGAATGTCTTCACCGAGATATGTATATATATATAGAGACAGAGAGAGAGAGAGAGACACACACACAGACGCTGCTGTTTGCATACAAAGCAGGAGCTTGAGGACTTAATAAGTTCCAGGTGTACTCCTGACACTGCCAGAAGGTTGCACCTGAATCTTCTCACTCAGATACACACACAGAAGGTACAAGGACTCAGCAACAGCTACATCTTCACTCTGAAGGCAAAAAAGGCTCAAATGCACTCCACACGTCGACGCGGGGGGACAAAACGGGGCGGAAAGCGTGTTCAAAGTCACTAGCATGCAGCGTGAATGTCGAAAAATAAACTTGCTCCTAGCGCGCTCAGTGAATCTTTATTATCTAGCGCCCTGCCGGGCTTTTAGGCTTATTACTGTAGGCAAATGGGACAAAGGCTCTCTGTAATTACTCTGCTCCCCCGTCGGGTGATGGCGGCATTCTCAGGGAGCTTAGCGCCGGCTTCCGCGTAGCCCCTACCACATATCGGCTGGGGAGATACAACACATGCTGTCTCTCAGCACCCCCCCCCATTCTCTGCTTGTTCCCCCCCCCCTTCCCATCCTCAGTCCCTTCCCAGTGTGCATCATCGGCAGACGACACACTCGGGAGACAGAGAAATAAAAAGGTTCCCATTATATTTGAACATTCAGAAATAATAATTGAAGCGGAGGGTGTGAACATGGAATGAGTGGTGCCCAGGTATGTTCAGTCTCACAACATTACTGCTCAGACAGAGACATCATCAACATCCAGACGGGGGAAATGGGGAAAATAAAGTTCAAGGTATCAACCACCAGGACTGGGAACTGCAGATTTACAGTATTTATGTCTTAATACCTCACATTACGTGATAAATATCCTGCCAAAATAACGAAAATCACTACTACATGTCTCCTGAGACTGATTTGACCTTTTGTAAAATATTGTACCTTGTTGTGCCTCGAACTGTAAAAACCAATAAAACCATCAGAGAAGTTTAAAGGTGAAATGTCTCTTCTAACTAGTGACCCATCAAAGCACTGCTTCTTTGAATGTGTGTAACAATGCCTTGTACTCCTCGATGTGTACCATGTGTTATTCAAGTTGAATCTGTAAAATGGTCCAGTAAAGTGTAGCTACCAAGGGAACCCGGGGAAGTAGCATTAAAAAACACTCATGTAAAGTACCCGTACGTATTTATGAGCCATAAAACTACCATACAATCCCAAAAGACTACCAAATTAACAGCAGATGGAGTAAACATTAGACTGAATAAACATTAGTGCCAACAATCAATGTCCCCTCTGCTGATTTTTCCATTGCACCAAATTTAAACAAACATAATGTTTACATGTAAACACATGTTTATTTTGACGAAACATTACAACAGATTAATAAGGTTCTTTCTTTCGTTTCCTCTCTAAAGCCACGTGTCACACATGAACACAACGCACACGCCCCTGTTGCTGTGGATTTGAACATCATCCTCACTGTGTCTGGCGACACTTTTTCCTGACGGATCAAGTTATTTTTTTAACACATCGTCTCGCTCTAAGCCGATCACAGCCGGGGAACATTCTTTGTCATTGTCATTGTCGGCGCGCTGCAAAGTGATTCACCTGTGCACCTGGATTTCAAAAACAGTCAGAGCGGGTGGGATTTGTGTGTATGCAGGCGGTGGATGGGAATGACACAGACTGGCGAGGTAATAAGGAGGACTTACAGTACGAGGAGGAAAAGCCACCGCGAGGCCTCTCCCGTCTGGAGGAACCTCCGAAACCTCCAGCCCGCGTCTATTCTCCTCACGAGCTGCGCGTTCATCTGTGAAATGAGAATGCAAATCATGTTTAGCAGTGTGTGCGTGTGAACTGGCGAGGCAGCGCATTTAGTTCAGTCTGATATTACCACCCAGGAAGGGCGGCAGGAAAAGTAAAGCTCTATGCCGTTCACTTGTCACAAGTCCAACAGTACAATGCCTGTAATGCAGGGTGTAAAAACGGTTTATTCTGCAGATTACCACGCTCGTTTCTCCCCCCCCCGTGAAATCAAGCGGAACAAAGTAACGTGCAAGTCAATTTTAGAGAACTTTAGTTGGCAATACGGTGGCCATACTTTCAGAATGGGACCGTTTAGGAGACACTTATTCTGGCCCTAAAAAGAAAACCCACCAAATTCAACCCGGAGGCTGAGCGGATCACTGATACATGACACATTCTAGACGGGGATCTTTGTCTGAGAAATGTATTTTTCCCCCTATTGAGCCCCCCCACTGAGCTCATTCAATGCATCCATTCCGTTGAGATGTGGCATTGGCTGGAGGCAAGCAACAGCTGGAACCTTTTCTACGCGAGACAGCCGTTAGAGGGGCGCGCGCTCAACTTCTTCGCCGTTGGTGCTTCTTCTTCGCGTGTGTTCAGATTGAACGTTTTTGCCCCCTCTCTTCCCCCCGCTGGCAGCGTTGCATACAAAGTCGCTGAAAAGATGGGATTAGATTGAATTCACCGAACCGGGTGTGTGGGTGGAACGCGTTTCAACTCGGGCAAAGACATTCGCATTCATTCCAGAGCTCTGTGATGCTTCTTCAGAGTTGTGGAGTGGGGGGGGGGGGGGGGGGGGGGCAGGGGATGGGGAGAGCTGGTGTTTGTGGTCAGCTTGGAGTTCAGTCAGAGGCCGAGCTTGGCACACACATTCAAGCCAGGTAGCCATCTTACAGCTAACGCAGTTGGGACACTGGCGCTTTTGAGATCTGCATTCTTCAAAACATGGGTTTCCTAATCTCAGGGACTTTCATTTATTGACCAAATGCGCTGTCACAGTTTTTCCGATTTGGAACAAATTAGTGCCAGCCTGAGCAGATTTCCAGTTGGCAGCAATCTGCCGCTAAATAGTGTGAACGGCTTGAATACTACAAAGGCTATCGAATGAGACCTACGTGTGCAAATAAAGACGGAAATTCTGCTGTTTAGGATTATGAGAGGCAAGTTTGAGTGAAATAGCAGGAGGCTTAATGGACCTCGGTGATGCATTGGTCAACGGGACCTTTTAGAAATGCCTGGCCCTTTGAAAACTTTGAAGACAACTTTGAAGTGAGCGTTTAGGCTGTAAAGTGTCACATAAGAAATAAAAGATCTACCTGATGAATCTGCTAATCATTACAAATGATGGTTTTATTCCTGATACGGCTCACATCATGGTGACTTCTTGTTATGTAGAGAGCTTTGCTTGACCGCCAGCAAGGATAAATTAAGCCCTCTAACTGAAAGCTTGTCCTCCAGACCAAAATAGATTATTTGAAGATCACATTGGAGTGAGCGGATAAGTAGTAATGATTTCTCCCCTTGACGATTTGTCGGCTTTCGTTCAAGTTCCCCATAAGCGAGCTGCGCTGACCTTCCGTCTTGTCCCAAATTGGACCAGCTCCCTCCACGAGTTTAATCTCTCAGATTCCTTTATGTGTCTCGCGCAGCTTGTAGGGCATCCTCCTTTTGTGGGCTGCCGACATCCATCAGTGTGTCTCGACTTGCTGGCCCTCACCTTCACTGAGACCTACTTAAACATCAAACAACACCTCGACACAGAACTGTGGGGACTGACCTGCATTCAGTAACGTTCTAGAAGGCCTCTCAAACACTGAAAGACACTGCAGATGAACATAATTCTTCCCATTTCCTTGGCATACATACCTCTTCCAATAAAAGAAAAGGTATGTTTTCCGTGGTCACCATTGTTCCACTCACAGTGGTGTTGTGATGAATGGTAATAACTAGCCAAGTGAGTCTCAGACGGGGGCCAACATACAAATTCAACTGTGGTTTGGTAGAGGAGCTATGACTGCAAATAGAAAAAAAGTTTAGGATGCATTGCGATCCATCAAGATGCATCTCAGGTCATTGTGCATTCAAATTGTTGTCAGGTGAGGAGAGTTCGAAACTCCAACCAATGAGCCCAATTCTTCTTCGTTATATACAATTCTATTTACACAGAAAGGTCCTGAAGGTCGTTATACACCAGGGGGCGTGACCAATACACAACAAGAAAATGCCAAATCCTCGCCAGCATAGTCTTCATCATCTTCATCATCGTCCTACCGGCAGCGATGTGAATTAGCCACTGTGGCAACACTTGTTCAGGGAACGGCTTGAACAGGCAGAAGACCTGCTAACATTCTCCTATTGATCAGGAGCAGTCTGTCTCAGGGAAACTTCATTGTACTGCCTAAACTACTGGAAGATATTTTATTGAGCTTCCTTTAATTTGCCAAGGTTGAAAGGAGTAATACAATTTGCTGCTTTAGTTCAGACCGTAGTGCATCCGTCTTGTAAACTATATTACTCATTTTAAATATGTCCGTTCCGCGCAATGCGGCTGGTCGAGGCCTTTTTTGCACTGCGAAAGCTCAGGGGAATCCAACGAATTATAGTAATATCTCTGCTCTGCTCTGTCTTTCACATGGGAATTAACTGCAGAAAACAACTAATGCCCCGGTGTAAAGGCTTTGTAGTCATTGAGGTATAAACATCAGCCCAGTGTATGATTGTACCACCTGTCCTAATGTGAGGTTCCTTGTACCTGTCAGGACCAATCATCCTCCAAGTAAAACATGTGATCTATGCCGCGGTATGGTTTCCCCACGTAATGGCAAAAGATTCGAAGGGGGGGGGGAGCTTCAAGATTTGTGCCAATAATTTGCCAATCAAGCTTTGAGGTGATCCAAGATTGGAATTAAGAAGTCCTTTTTAACACTCCATTAATACTATTTGTGCAAATTCCATTCGAGCCGGTTTGATCGTTGCGAGACGTCTGCAGAATCCATTAGCAATCACAATCATCGGCCAGAAAAGCTGATAAACCCGAGCCTCGAGCAGGTGATCTCTCCTTTCCCCGTTTGCACAAATGTGAGCACACATTAGAGCAGTGAGAGAGACACAAAAAAAAAAAAAAACGTGCCGCAACAGCATCCCATTAACCGAGTGAACTGAGATTCACCTCGTTGCCATTGCGACTTCGTAACGATAACAGCACCAGCTGCCTGAGTCATTTGAATTCCTCCTCACATCTCCAGCACAACATAAAACAGAAGCTCCGCTGAAGATACGAGGGATGAGTGAGCACATAACTCTGCAGAATACTGGATGAGATAAGGGGGGGGGGGGGGGGGGGGAGATTAGGTCATGCAGACAGCCTGTGGCTTGCTTTATAAAACTATGCCATTAGCCATTAGCAGTGGTTGGGGGGGGAAGAGTAGGGTATCGCTTGGTGTGTGACTGTGAGTGAACATGCTCAGGAGGTCGGATGGACGCCGTGTAACAGTTCCATGACTCACTTTGACATGACACCCAGTATTGCAACAGGAAAAACATCTTAAAACATACGGTGTGAGAAATCAGGGCTGAGTCAAGACTGTTAGCACATGGTTTGGCATGAGGGTAATTTTTAGACCAGCTCATGTTTGTTTGTATTTCTTACTCAAAGTGGACACATACCGCTTCTCTGTGAGCCTTTAATGGTTGAGTGCTTGTGTTCAAGGTTCATGGAAATGCATTCAGGGCCAACTCCAAGGCTTTCACACTGCATTTAACCAGGGTTTAACAAACAGAGGGCAATGAGTCACATTTTGGGATGTTTTGGATCCTGTATTCTGTCAAATTAAAGCCAGGCCTCAGCCCTTGCTGAGAGTAAACATTGCTCTTCTTTTATTTTTTTAAATGAATCTTTTTTTGCACTTTGGACTGCTAAATTTGTCTGTCTTTCCAACGACATCTCTGAACAGTAAAACAGTAACAACAACTACGAGACAGCAGCTATCCAAATTGTCTGAATGCGTTCATTAGCTTATAATTACAAAAGCAGCATGTGGCATCGGCATGAAGGTTGAGATGACAAAGGTAAATTGCCGCTGCTCTGCAGCAGAATCCTGTGGCGTGTGGAAAAAGGTTTTCTAACAGCAAGTCCTGAAAAAATGTAAAACAAAGATTTGTTTTTTATTGAAATCCACATTAAATCACAGTGACGGGATCCCCATATTAAACGAGCATCGAGGCTGTGCAGGGCTATTGTAATACCATAAAACTTCACCAGTGGCCGGGAGTATTGGAATGCCCAAAACGTAAAGCGAAATAAAGTCGTCCTCCAATATGTGTTTGCGTGATTGAGTGTGTTTTATGAGCTTGCAGCTGCAGCTCTCTCTCTCTCGGCCCTTTGTGGTCCTCCGAATTAAACTGTGAAGGCACTGCTGGGTGCTGACCGAGCTTAAACCTTTTAGCTGACTCAATGTTTCACAGTCAGACCCACATTGCCAAGCGCCAGACGGATGTACCCGCTCAACTGCAGGCTTTCTTATCACCTGACCGGGGCAAAACTGCACCATTAAAAAGAAAAGACAAAAAAAAAAAAAAATAACAAAGAGAGCGAGAGAGTAATGTCCGAGACTTGTTTTACAAGCAGAGGGACTGTTCAAACACAAGAGAAGAGGGACGCGGCGCAGGAATCTCCCAGGACTCGCACACATTTCAACCTTTTTTTTCTGTCATAAAAATGGTTCCATTTGTTGCCTTTTTTTCAACTGACCGACACAAAAAATCAGTTACAAAGCTGTTTTTTCGGGGTTTCGGTACGGTTGCAAGAATGATGCTTTAGGAATAGTTATAATCAATTTCCTTTCCTGAGATACTGCCTGAACCAAATCCCTTCCCTGACTCATGGACTTTTAAGAAAACATTCTGAAATACTTAGTTTATACTTATTTTACTTACTTATATTTAGCCAATGATGTGGTATTGGAGGACAAAAAGGAATCATTCTGCTTTATGCACATTTTTGCACAGGTTTTCAGACATATTTCAAAATCTGACACAATCTTTGTAGTAGTTGTGTAAATTATGCATTACAAGCAATAGAAGGTAACATGAAGAAATATGTATGTGGATAGGGACACACAGGGGGGTACAACCAGTAAGCCGCAATGGTTGTGTAATTTACGATGATATACTGGGAGGAAACAGACAAGTGAGGTTTCTTCTTCCCCCGACTTCATTTTCTCATCTTTATCATCAAAAGACAGGTCATAAAATGATTAATCAGCTATTCTCCCTCTATAAAACACGATAGCGAAGCGAGAAAAAAAAAGGCGGTGGAGCACTTTATCGGTTCATTACAACACACATTAGCAGTAACTCCAGATCTACATACGGGAACATTTAATGACAATAATGAAATGAAATGCATTTGTCCGTCTAGGAGTGAGCGCTCCCAGTGCTCTGTGTGGTCGATGGTTGGCGATCGATAAGAAGCTGTCCTTTTTACCCACACCCTCTCCACCCTTTGCTGGCCTGTTTGTGAACTTGAAATGAATCGGGCCTTTTGATTGATGACACTCAATGATTAGTGCCAAAGGCCACTCGAACCTCCTAATTTAATGTAGTATGCTGACCCTGTGGGGGATCTACCTTTTGACTGCAGTGTGTAATTTTCATTATTACCAAAGAGTGGATGTTATAACGTATAACACTAGGATTCTCGTGATTAGCTTCAGTCAGCCCAGAGAGTAAATTAAGAATATTCAGTTCAATAGTTTTATTAGCGGACATCATATTATATCTTGCAGATCTCCGAGGATGTGTCAGGAGGGTGGAGGTAAGATAAATCAAAGGCGTGTGGTGTGCACTGTGGAACAACAGCCGAACGCTGTCATGGAGACAGCAGCAGCGCTGTTTATTGTTCAAGTGCAACAATCCCCGGGATACATTTATCGTGCGAAAGAGCCTGGCCACATACCATTCAGTCACCCCCAACAAGTGGCATTAAATAAGTGAGTGGAGGACAGAAGCGTCTCTGTTTTGTATTCATGTGGTGCCCCCTGTAGCTCTCAGGGAGGACCTGATTGAGGAAATAGCTTTTCTGGGCTTTTACATGAATACAATCAAACGTGGAGGAGATGAGGTGGAAAGGGTTCAGCTGGCTCTATGGCTGCCCAATCAGAAGGAAAACAATGAAAAGGGTTGAACGATAAGAACAATGCACATCGCAGCAAGTCTATAAAGACCTTGTTAATACGGCAGTGTGTTTATCACAATTCAAAGCTGCTGTGTGGGTTGTATTGTATGCGGAGCACGGACCTCTTCACCAGCTGAATAGATATACTTGTGTTACTCGTGTTTTATCAACTTGATACTAGTAGAGATTGCACCGGTAAAACAAGGTTCATTTAAATCAGCTTCCGGTCTGTTGGACCCCTTTAGGGTGTGTGTGTGTGTGTGTGTGAGACCACACGCAGAAGCCTCCATCGACGCACAATGCAGGGGAGAAAAACTCACACCTGCCGGGTGATGGACAGTTTCAAAATTAATGAATGATATTTACACGGTATGGAAGTTATAAGAAGCTCAACAAGCCCAACCGGCTATTCAGTCAATTGACCGTTGGCTAAGGCCCGCCCCTCACCTCTGAGCCGTGAAGCCCGTAGAGCCGCTATGCAGCCCATAAGGTCACACACACCATCGAATACTCGTGTTCAGCGAGTTCACCGTGTAAACTGCGCGGAACCTGGTTCACTACCCGCATGGCCACCAGAAGAGCCTGTCCACCATTAAGATCAAGATGGCAGAGACGGGTGGCGTCCGAACCCGAGGGATGCTGGGGGTGTTAACCCGCAGGGTGTCCTCAGCTATTCCAAAGCCCGTAACTCTCGACATCTGCTGTAGAACTTCAAGAGTGGATTAACTTTACACAAATTATTTACAGACGGCCCGAGGGCAGCATGTTTCTCACAAATGATCTGCTGAATGCTTTATCACGAACAGCTCACCTGCTGCTTTTACATACATTGTTTTTATCGGTTTTCTTAGGCCCCATAACTCATATCCAAGATCATGAAAGGTCTTCATGCAAATAAAAGTCAAATATGCAGTGCATCCTTAAAATTGGTAACCTGACGTATTGAATAAGCATCATACATTTATGATTTCAAAATGGGTCGCATTGGCTGACTGCTGAGGCTCATGAACGAACGGGAGGAAGACCTTTTTCCCATCTTTCTTTTGTAACTGGTTTTCTTTTTTTCCCCGTTACTTTAAGCTCGCCTGTAACTCTGCACCCTGGAGGGCGGAAGTGCTCATTAGTTGGAATGTGCCAGGAGTTTAGAACTGCTGCCAAACATGGTGTACAGAGTAAGAGCTGGGGCTACATTTCCAGCTTGCTTCATCGAGAGGTAGATAAGGCTGTGGTGTTAGATTGGAATGAATTTTATTTCCCTTAACTGAAAGGGGAATAACAGTCAACTTCACAAAGATGATCAAAATCAAAACATTCAAGGGCAGTTTGTGAGTTAAAGATCTTGGTTGACTTTTATTTTTCTAACAGATTGGGGAAATACGGCCTCTGAAGGTTCGGCGTGTCCACAGCAGATTAAAAGGCTCAGATGACTTTGAAAGTACAAATCCACGTATAACCCAAATCCAAAATAAATTGATAGAAGAAGCTGTCTTTGGGGTAACGGAAATGATAGCTCCATTTAATCTTGTATTGAGATCAGGTAATTGAAATGCTGTGGGACGAACAGCTTGGAGAGAAGGCTCTGTGGCAGAATTATCAGCGGCATCATAGAACTCATAATCGGTAATGACTATCCGGACTGTAATGGATCAGATGGTTGATAGGGTAGGGGTAAAAATGGCCGGCATTTGATATTGCGCATCACAGATTGTCATCATCATTGGGTTTTTACAGGAACTGCATGTCAGAATTTCTCTGCTGTCTGCCAGACGTTTAGATCTTGATAGATGATTTTTTGATTTAACTGCAAAATTCCAAACAGGCGGAAACAACCACGGTTCTCGAGGCAAAACCCACGAGTCAGTTCTTCACTGAACACAAAGGTTTAAAAAGCCGCCAACTCCTCCAGTAACACTTAATTAAAATGATTCATTGCACGTTTAAGGACTTCATGCCGTCCCTTAATTGTTTGCACATCATTTCAATTGTATCGGAAATACTTTTTTCCTTAAATGTGTCCTCCTGCAACCAGATCACATGACGTGAAGTATTACACCATTATAATTATAAAAGGACACTGCTTAGCAAGATTTGAATGGGCAAAATAACTAATTGGGACAGTAGGGAGGCATTAATAATACATTCTACACACCATCCCCATTGGAAATTACACCAACATTAACTACAGTATTATTCTTCCTTAAAATGGATGGATTGCTTTGCCCATTTGTTGTTCCTTTTTTGTGCAATATTAGTCCCTTAAATAATCCAACAGTGGGGGGATTTCACTCTGCACACGTTGAAGCACCTGAGCCACAGTACAAGTGCATCCTGGGATACTGTGACCTTCAAGCGAAGCGATGCAGAAGGTGATGGCAGCTCCTTGACGCCGGTGATAAGAGGCATTTCTCCACTTACTCTCCGACTGAGCCCCATTAAGCACACTCACACATATAAGCAAGTGCGCACACACACACACACACGCACACACACAGCCATTTTACTACTAGGTTGGAGTATTCGGACTACCTCTTCCTATTTACTTCTTCCCACCACGGGGTTATTTTCGCACCTAAAAAGACGTTCTTTTCCCCCGGTGTCCTCCGACAACTTGAGTTCAGCTCATTGATGTCCCCCTGCGATTAATGTGTCACACCGGCAACACTTAAACGGAAACACACTAGTGCACAAACATGCACGCGCACATAAAGAAGCATAAACGCATCCACCCCTGCACAATGTGCTGCATTGCCCTTGTCAGCTAGCCACAGTGTGATCTGATAAATGTTTTTTAGTTGCAGGTGTGTTTTTTTTTATCAATACACCGCAGCCTCATGGTACCCTACAGCTATCCAGCATATTGGGGAGAAAATAGACATAAAAGAAGGAGTGAATTCAATTGAAAAAGGGAAGGAAATCTTAAAAAGAACTCTGCTTCCCTTCAAGTACCTCTGGTCGCTCTGGATACAGGAACATTAGTTTGGATAGAATCTTCCTTTTGCTTCAAAGTAAATGGTCTAATTTATATATATATATATTTTTTTTTAAATGGGTGTATTGATTTCCCGATGGAGAACACCTGAATTGGACAATGTGTCGCTTAAAATTACCTATAGAGAGCACAGGTTTGCCGTGTCGCCTCGCTAGCTAATTGGGTTGCAAATACAGGCATTGGCATTTAGAATGAAATAAACTCAATAGTATATCAGCCGCTCATCAGTGCTCATCACCACAATTCTGAGAAGGAGTCGCACCTGCAGAGAGCAGGATAAGAAGAATTTGTGTTTCATTTTCAGCTGCGCAGAGGTGGGCTAAAACTGAGTTAGAGCGGTATAAGAAGCCTTAAATGTGTCACAAGCCCCACATTCAAGTAGGAATTCCATTAATTCATGAAATTAGATTCATTTTATAACCTCATTTAAGGTCAAGGAGAAATGGTGGCAGGAAAGGATTCCGAATAAATTCTTCATGATCTAAATTGGACAGACGTCGGTGTCGTTGGTGAAGTGGTTAGTGTTATAGCACGGCTTGGCCGTCCACGTATTTCCCACTGGTAATTACACCACATGATAATGATGATTATAATGATAATGATAATGGGTGAATCTACGGCAAGGCATTGGAAACTAACATGGTGCCCGAGGCCCTGCTTACAAATCCAAGGGCGTTGTTGGATGATAGTCAGCGCTGCTCCGGGTCAGGGGCGTCTTCACACCCCACAAGGATCCCACCGGGTACGGACCCCGGAGCCAACCAAGGACTTTTCAGGGATTACAAGGTCTATAAACTGGACTGAGGACAGGTGGCTCGGTCTTTAGACCTGCTGCCACGGCGATACTCCAAGGAAGGAGTGTGAAAAAAACAGCCACAGGGCCGGATGTGTTGAGCGCTGCTTGTGACGGGGAAAAATAAGAGCAGCTCCTACAATGCCCCGAAATAACAGAGATCAGTATCCAGTTCCAGCAGTTTCCTTCTAAGGGCAATCCAATGCAGACATTTGGAATGCCTGTCAGGGCCTGATACCAGCACCAGGTGGATGGACGCGTCAAACAACTTCCGTGTCCAGTGTGAAAGTACATTGCGCAAAGTACTTAACCTCCGACCTGTGGCCACAGACATGACAGAGGCGGCGTTACTTTTAACTAAGCCTAGTAGTGACACCAAAGGGTACCCATTGTGGTAAAATATGAAGCATTCACATGTGTCCAATTAGTAATGTGAATGGGTTGGAAGAGCAGACACAGGCCCCCTTTGTGTTACATTTCAGTCCATTTATCAGAGGTGCTTTTTTAGTCTGAGAGCGCTCTCCTTTATCTGTTTTTTCTTTTACGCCTTTCCATGTGAAGTTTAGTAGCCGCAATTTCACAGTATTTTGTTTTTTTAGAGTGCTTATACTCTGCGGCGTCATAAAATGTGGTATACAACGAGACGTTGGGCCATCTGAAGCTTTTAAGCTGTCGTGCATCCATCCTCAAGAGCTCTTTGGATGATTGATGCCGTATATAGAGTGTGCGCCATCTATCCACAATAAGAGAATATGAGTAAAGATCAATGTGATTACGAGTGTCATCCCCTTAGAAGGCTTTTTCCTCACTTCCTGCATCGGTCCGTTTTTATTATTCTCCAGTCTTTTCAGAGCATTTTCACTGTTTGTTTGAACAACGTTTGAACGAGCTAGCCAGCTCGGGGACTCGAAAAAAACCCGTCGCGTTTGGAGTTACCGCTGGGAGGCAATTCGAGGTGCAGGTGCCTTCCCCCTTGTTAGTAAAACGACCCAAATGCAACCACCTCCTTCGTTAGGCTGCCAACTCTCCCGCTCCGTGCCCAAGTAGCAGAGAGAGTGCAGAGGCAGAAGGGTCGTTTAGTGGGACACGTTACGTCCCCCATGCCTGACTCACTGGTCTTTTATCTGACTGTGATTTGTGGCAAGCAGCAGCTTCCACCGGGTGCAGCTGCACCGCGGTCTCGGGCGGAGAGATCCAAAAGCCGTAGCGTACCTCGGCTGGCAATGACACAATAGATGGTAAAATAATGTGAACAAAAGGAACCGCAGCACAACACTGCTTCCGCTTTCGAGAAGCTTGTTGGCTGCTAGTTTGCACTGTCCAAATGGAGCACCAACAGAACAGAACATGGCTGTAGGTGAAATGGAAGAAAAAAAGGAAAATGGCTGCAGTATCATTGGAGTTCATATTTACTCAGACAGTCTGACCTTGCGGGGATAAATGACTCAACCAAGTTACCGTGGTTGCATTTATTTATATATTTGGAATCTGGCTTTAAGGCATACACTTGATCCTCTTTAGCATTTTACATTTCATAAATAACAAAGTTTAAGATCAACAATAGCCCTGAGCCAGCAGTAAACCTTGTGTTAACACTTTTGATTGACAGAGCTCTTGGCTGGATGCTGCCGTTATATAACCTCTGATTGGCAGAGCTCGATACGAAGTCTTTATTCACATATAGTACCTAAAATGTGACCCGTGAGCAACAGGAGAACGTCATCAACAGTCTGCAGTCTGTGATGAATACTAGTTGCAGGCTTGTGTAGGATGGAATGGTTTCCTTCCTATCGATGCTACTGATCGAATTGTACACTTATTCTGAAATTGTTCTTCTTTTCATTTTCATCTGCTCCCTATTTAAGGAAACAGCTAATGGGAGACGATGCAGGAGTGAGATTCATTAGAGCTGCTTAGTTGTAACATGGACTTGGCCCTGCTGTCCAATAGGCTGCTCTGATGGAAGAACAGGAGGTTGGTGACGCTCAAGGACATTCTGCTTCGACGGGGGACAGATTGCTTTATATTATATATATTTTTTTTCATTACAGATTTTTCTTAACCTATTCAAAAAGACCCACATTCCGGTTACAATCTCCCTTATCAGCAAAGCAGAGAATGGAACCATTGTACACGAAAAATGGCAAATGAGCGGCACAGTAAAACGTTTGAATGACTTATGTTCTATAAACATTATGTCTGTGGCACTGGAGAGAATATTCATTATGTGGAATATAGTTTAAAATGTCATAAAGGAAGTTCATAAAATTTTTATCATAGGCTACTGGGCAACAACTTACCATGTTGCTTTTCTTGACAGAAAAATGACTTGTACGGTAATTGTGTATATATATATACATAAAAAAGTCATTCAGACATGAGCGCTATTTTTAAAGAAAAGATTTGTCAATGGGTAATAATGAGAACCCACATTGAATCATTCACATTGATTTGAATGCAACCCACACATTCTAGACCTCGTCTACGGTGACATTGTTTCATGGATGCTTCTCAAGAGATTGCCCCGACCTTTAAGGGTCAAATGCCGGTTGGAGACAGCTGGGGGCTCTGACAGCGATGCCTTATCTCTTATTCGAATGCTATGAATGTTCACAGTCAAGAACAAAAACATTGACGAGGGGAACAAGCCAACCAAAACCAAAAAAGGAACCCTTCAATGGCTTCATTTCTTTTACAGGAGCTCGGGTGAAAATGTCGAAAAAAACATTTCTTCACTGCCCACGTCGGTCCCTCTGACATTTTATTGCGCCTGTGTTGAGAGCGGCAGGGCGAACTTGTACATCTATTGGCCGGTTGTTGTGTCAGCATGGTGAACCACTATCGTCTTCTGAAAATCAATAGTCTGCAGTGGCTTACTGAGGTCAACAGGCCATGCAATAGATCAGAATCATGACCCGAGCCCCCGAAGCACAACACATGGCCCGCTGCTCTTGTGCATTCTGAGCGCGGCTGGTCAGAGATGGGCCGAGAACACACACACTATCGCTTTCAACCGGACCATTGAAGCATTTGTTTTTAAGTTAGTAGCATGCTTGTGTTGCTTCGAGACATATTTAAACAAAATTGACATCGACTGCAATTACTCACATCATTACAATCGTGTTAAGTTTTAGACAGAGTGATAATGTCCCATACTAACATTTGCGCTTGCTAATTTCATCCCTTTGGCTATTTTTGCTTTACATCAAAGTAATGCATGTGCACAGCAGAGTGCCTATACATCTTATACAATGTGAAAAGTAGGACAACAATGGTGCTGTTACTACATTGAGAGGATGAAATGAACGTTCTCTTGGGAATAAAATGACTGCATTTACCTGTGACACTGGCGTCACCTACTGAGGAATACTCAAGTGTTCATGATGGTTGAGCAATAAAAGCTCACCTGTACTATTCCCAACCCTAAACACCGAAACTAAACCGCGCTTTATAAGAAAATGGAAATGAAATTGCACGAGAATCCTGCTTCGTTTCCCATTCGCGGCCAAATGAATGCAACATATTCTCCTCTGCAGCCCCCTGAGGGAGGAACCAGAAGGATGCCTACTTAAGCAGTTTAAAACAAGAGATACACACAAAACCTCCGTCTGACGAGGTTGTGTTACATGACTGGAGAGAGCTGCCGGCGACTGCTCAATAAAACATTCCTAGATCCCTCCCCCCCCCCCCCCCCCCCCCCCGTGTGAAACCCTGAATACGCCTGACACCGCGGGCCGAAGACGGCGCATTAAGAGGCGGAAATGTAATCTTCCTCTGAATCAACCTTAGAAAACAACTCCCCGCGTCCGACTCCGACTGCGGGGGCCGGGCAACAAGGCACCGGGCGAGACACCTGCTCAGAGCAGCAGACCGCTGGGCTTTAACACGCTGTACATCTAACGTAACAAGACACCAGATCTGAGGCGCACGCCACTTACAAGCAGTGGACATGAATGTTGCATTAGCAATGAATAGCAACTCTTGGATGTCTAATTAAATCTGTCTCTGAAGTTGCTAAAGGTAAATGTCAGTCCTCACATAGTAATCTATTGGAATTTTAATCAAATCAGGAGCCTTTATTGACCTTCTGAAAGGAAATGTGGTTTCTAGGGCAATAATCAATTAAATCATTAATGCACCAAAGAACATTTAATAATTGTACTACATATTTTAAATATTTCCCGTTGGCCAATAACATTTTCTTGTGTAAAAAATAAATTAGCTTAAATATTCTGCCGATCAACACTGCTGATATGGACCAAACCGAGTGAAAGGTGAATTAATTTGTGAACGCAGCGCTTGATATCGTCGGCCTTAGCCTCAGATTTGAATCCAATTTCTGCTTTGTGAATGTGCTGCATTAGTATGAATACAGCATCTATTTCCAAAGGGCAAGGATTAGCGTGATAGCGCGGCACTTATCTGCACGCGGGCTGCCTGGTGAAGGATTCCCCCGCAGCTTTTTCTGCATTTTACGACCGAGCCAGTAACCGGGGGGGAGGAGGAGCTCCGAGGAGCTGAATGAGATCGGCCTCGGCTCAGACCGGATTTGTCTGCCTCATTGACAGACTTGACCTTATTTAGTCCACATCCCACGAGTCCCCACCATCATGACCGTCCTGCCAACATGTTTCAATACAAAGAGAGCACAATTTATTTTTAATCGGAGTATAACAAACAACCCGCTATAAAGGTAGTTTCCTAACCCCCGTCCATTTGGTCAGTTGAGTCACTTTGACGTCGCCCAATTATTTTTTAAAGACATCTCTGTGTGACGATTTCCACCAACACCTTCCGAACAGGGATCATCAATTAGGAAGTCATTTTGGATGCATCACTGTGCAGCTTTACAGCGTGATTACTGTGGAAAAACTAAATGTAGGCCTCTGTCTGGATGAAAGAAATTCAGGCCCAGGTGGGTTGGGGCAGCCGCGACAGCGCTCTTCTCCAAGCTGACATGTATAATCAAAGGCTGACATCTGTCACCAGGGGCCTTGTCGTTTGTGATTACAGTTCAGATGCAGCCTATTAGCATAATCAGTGTCGTTTTTTTTTTTTAAAAGATTGTTTGTATTTTTGTTGAGGAATGGCATCCAAAGCTTTGGATGCAACTTGGACTTAAACCTTTCTTCTATTCTGAGAGCTGATAAGAGGGCAGAACACATCTTCCTCCCATAGGGCTGATTGCAGCGGTTCTGAAAACCCACAGGGCTGACTAATGGTTATTTGGAGTGGATGTTGATATGCCTGGAAAATGAGAGAAAATTACAGAGGGAACGACAAGGGGCCTCGTCCCCTGGTATTTTCTAAATACCAAGAGGTCACCGCAATTTCATGTCGGTGTGGGCGAGAAGTGGAACCTGCGACGGCGGCCAGGGCTGCAATATCTAAGCCGCGATCAGACGTGTTGCCTCGGAATTTGGCCCAGACGGCCATGGTGCCACCAGCAGATATCGAGCAGGTGGCCATTTAATTGGGCGATCCAAAATGCTAATGCAAATTTTTGATATAATTGCATTGACATTTGATAAACAAATACCCATGAGGATGATCTCTGCGAATGATCTCTCTTCCCAGCACAATGATGTTATGCCTGCTATGTTAGCCTGCTGTCGCAAAGCACTGCAGGGTCCCAGTAAAGTCTCTGGCTGTGACAACACTGTTACATAAAGTCTTCCAAAGCAGGTGTGCAACCCTAGTTTGTGGGCGACAGTGTTGGAGATCTCGCTGCATTTCAACGCCGCAATGCTTCTCGCTGCGTTTCATTGTGTCGCAGACTTCAGGGGATGTTGCCTTTATGTTAAGCAGAACAATCTTTTCCCGCCCGTCTCCTGGATTTCATGCCCTGCTGCATTACAGATGCATTCCGAAGCCTTGGCCAGGTAACAAATAGCTGTAATATTCCCGGCCCCGGCTAAGCTTTGTGAATGCGCGGCAACATTTCCATGCTGCGCTCCACCGGGTTCCCCGTCATCAAATATATTACCTCGGCATCCCTCCTCCTTAGCACCACACTGCGCTACTGGCTATTTATAGCACAAACATATTGATCAGTCTCTGCACCACCCTCTATCACTCTGTCCAGAGCAAGAGCGCCAAAGAGACTGAGAATGCTTTATGACCCTGCATGTGTGTGTGCTGGTGTGTGTGCATTTGTGGGCTATGGAGGTGGGGGATTGTCCATGTTAGTGTGTGTGTGGCGGGGGGGGGAGGGATGGGGGCTCACAGAGGGCTGTCCTGTAATTCAGTAAGAGACAGAGTTAACTCTGATTAAACAGCCTCATGGGGCTATAAAGCCTCACGAGGGTATAAAAATAGGAAAGCACTTCACCAGTCCGATCACTTTTAAGCTTCGGATATGGAAATCAGCCGGGAACATCCGGTGTGCCTTTTGCTTGCTTTAATGAAATCAAATAATACAGGCGAACAGGTCTTATTAATTCATCATATAGGTTTAATTTCATGTGCGACCACGTAAATAAGAAAAGAGAGCATTAAAGGTTGTGATGCATATAAAGCCTTCAGGCAAAGTTGTTTATCCAACGTTACTGTGGCAACATACTATAAGAGTAAAAATATGTGACTTTATGTTGCAAACATTTTATATTATTTAAGTTCATATGTATTTTGCAAGAAGAGAAGCGGTCACTGCTGTTCAGGGCGGCGTAAAGCTATCCAGTTACTGTCGAGTTCATTGAGCACCGAATGTTACGGTTCAATGTCGTGTCTGCTCTACTTTTACATGTTTGAATCTTTTGGCCGAGAGAAAGCACTATTTGGAGGGATAGAAGCATCTCCTTGTAGGGCTAAAGTACCTGCACCACAGGGGTTGAAAATCAGCGCGGGACGCTCCATCGGATGACCTCCCAATACCCTTTTACCACAATCTCCCCTGTCAAAGATCAAACTGCCTGATGAATGATCCATCTGTAAGATATCGATACCCTTCCTGGTTCTTCAGGTCTCCAAAATGGCAGAGATTAGACGGCGGCAACTGCCTTAATGGACCAGATCCCCGCAGCATACAGTAATCCCCGCTGTTTGCTCCCACATCAGTAGCCGTCGCATCAGATTTGATAATCAAAAAATGACAGCAGTGCTCACACTCAAATCCTTTTGGCAAACACGTTTCCCGGAGGCCGTGTGGATTTTGTGATTGCGGAAAAGCTGGCAAATCTGCTTGGGGTTTCGGGGGCCACGACAAAAGGGTGTGTGGGTGTTTATCGAGCTGTCCTTGTGTTTGGCTTGAGTGGGTCCAACATGGCAGCTGTCTGGCAGCAGGGATTTCTATTATGATGTGGTTGTGAGGGAATATATTGCAAGGAAAAGCTGGTAAAACAAGCAAACTGTAGGTTATTTGTTTGCATGCTGAGGTTATGCATACGATTTGCATACTATATTTTTTGGAAGGTCAACTTTCTTTACACATGCATCCGTTAATATTACAGCTGTACATCCTTGTGCACTGCTTATTTTGGAGTTTGAATGGATGAATTTAACAATCAAGCCGTGGAACCATTAACATCTGGGGAAATAAGGAAAAGAATTTCAAGTGGGAGTCTTTGACAAACAAAACGCTGCATTTATTATGTAAAACAAGTCTATTATTATTTTTATTCGATGCTGACAAGACTTCCCCTCTCATATTTCTTGAGACAATATTTCGTCAATCCTCACCACACAAGGTATTTAAAAGTAGAGGCAAAAGGGGGGAGGGTCGCTGCGCAAGGTCTGTGAGCATCCCTACTTTGAATTACACTCAAAACAAAAAGCGCTCTCAAATGCAAATCTGGAAGCTTTTTTCAAACCAGACGTGTACTACCCAGCTCTGCTCTGCCAGTTGGAGGCCTCAGTGCCTGGCGGCTGTTATGAATCACCCCGCTCCATCCATGACACACACACAACAATACTACTTATTAGAGACGTGCCAGAGACATGAGCTCGCACCTACATCCACTCAAACTGCTCTTTGAGGCAGGAATTGTTCACTCTAGCAACACAGCACACTAAAAGGCCAGCGTTCCAACGTCTCCTTCCATCGGTTGGCCCCGTTAAGAAGGAAAAGTGGATTGGCTGATGAGGTAAACGGTGCACAAGACTTACTCGCACGTTGCGGATGATGTTAACATTCAGCGTCGCAATGTTGCCACAAGAGACTTTGGGGTTTCTGATCACATGACCACATTTGCTGGCTCTGCTGATCAATTTTAGCCATAAATGGAAAGAGCAAGATACTGGGTGTAGCGGTGGCTGCCTGGCCAGCAGCCAGAGTCCAAATGCGTAATCTAGGGAGTCATCCTGCTAGAGGGTTTATAGCTACGGGTACAACATGGGCACCAAAGGAAAATATTCAATTCTTGATTTGTTTTTAAGCATTTGAGAAAATGAAATTGGTTTTATAAATACTATTGTTCACCTGAATAACCGCGTGTATGCTTGTTTCCCCTTTAACTTTTATTATTAGTCTGCTCCGCTAAGCTGCTTGTTGTTGCTATCATTTGAGGGAACGTTATCTCTTTCTGGCCTTATCTGTGTTTCCGTTGCCCCACTGTGATGTCGGCCTGCCTCTTTATGTTAATCCCCTACTGCTGTCTTTCACTGGAATGTTTGTTCGTAGCGTGTCCTCCGTGGTTTAACCCCTCGGCAGAAAAGCAGTGAAGCCATGCGATGCACTTCTCTCAATGAGTTTGTGTGCAAACACGGGAGAACAACATACATTCATACTACACCCGCTAGTGTGCAACATGTGGTCACACATGGCGCGAGGTAAGATTCATCTTCCAGGTTTCATATAAAATAATTGATAAAATAGCTTTTGTTTTTTAATCCTCAAAATCAACTTCATCTTCTGGATTTAAATTCACTAAAATAGAGATGATAAACTACCTTTGTAGCGGGTTGTTTTTTATACTCCAATTCAAAATGAACATAAAAAGACATCAATTGTTATTTGTACAGTTCAAGGTGCTCCCCCATGTGTTTTTTGCCAGGCATTTGAAGATTAGATAGGTCTAACAAACATAACCAGATAGCCGAGTGACTACATGCATCTCCAGCTTTTGAATTCGTCCAGAGAGCAAATGCAAAGTTCCCCAAGGAGCTCAAAGTTTTTACTTAGAAGGCAGGCAGTCAGAGCCGGTCGCCAAGTTTAACAGACCGGAAATTAACAAAAAGGTCATCAGACAAAATGAAGGCAAACAAAATCTAAAACAAAGGATGGAAGAAACAATGGCAAACCTGGCAAGGATGTGAAGCTGGAAGGCAGGCAGGTTTACTACGGGAGCTGATGGGGCAACGGGACACGGGCGTGTGTGGGCCGTCTGGTGGAGACACACTGGGGACAAGCAGCTGGACAGGGAGGGGGACCCTGGGTCTGCTGTCACAGATTCAGCTACCGCCAGACTGGAAACCACAGGAAGATGCAGGAGAACATGACACAACACCACCAGTTATAGCAGGATGACAACTTTGTGTTTATTGTTCTATTACAGCACAGCAGCCATCTCAAGCGGAGGATAATAAGCTTGCGGCGTGTCTGCGTGCCGAGTTTGTGTCATGCAACGTAGAGATCTGCCTCCTACACTGTATTCTGTTTTCTCAAAATACCGACGTCAACATCTCACCCACACCGCCGCGCTCCCTCTCCACTCTGAAAGCGGGAAATGAGAGTAAAAAAAACTCCATTGCATTAATTAGTGTCAGACTCGCATAAATGCATTGCTGACATCGCTAGCGAAGCCATGGGCGCAGACACACACACACACACACACACACACACACACACACACACACACTGCCTCAGTCTGGGAATGTACTAAATGCTTGTCTCATCTTGGTGTTGTCGTCGGTTGTGACGTCCATTAAGTTTCTCCTAATCACAGTGCAGCATAATAATGCCCCCCCACACACACACAGCCTTGCTCCCGAGCTGTCACTTGCACCACGACGAAGCTACGTGAGTGTGTTAACTAAAGAGCCTCGGCTGAGACGGCTGGTCACGTAATTGATCAAGGTTGGCCCACCAGCTTGTGGAGCTAATGAATCAAGACAATGGGCACCGGGTTTAATTATGGCTGTGAGGAGAGAATCGTTACGAGGAGTTCATCTGAGGGAGGCCAACTCGCTCCCCATAGTTCCCAGACGGGTCATGTGATAAGGACCTTTTATCGCGCAGGTCTAATCTCACACCATTGCTTATGCACTGGAGCTCTTGGGTTCTCTCCCCCCTCCCTCTCTCTCTCCCTCTCTCTCTCTCTCTAGATCCCCGAGCGACCTGAACTTCCTCGTAGGTTAGCCGCTATCAGGCAGATTAGCGCCTCAGCTGGCTCGCGTCTTGTTGGACGGATGAGAAGTAAGTTGTTGCACGGGGGAAGAAGAGTTCTTCAGGGGAGACCCTCTTTGAAGCTCCTCCACCCTGAGTTTCCTTCGTGCTATTAGGTTGCCTTATCGGCCCGTTAGCGCGAGCTGCTGGGAGATTAGGTCCAGTTTACCACAACCTAATCATCGAGCAATTGATGTCACCGGCAGACCCGGCTTGAACTGCTTAGGTGAGGCTGTACATCACGGTTGATTTATTATGTCCATTCTCTGGCCATTAAGCAAGTGCTCAGGCTCATTTTTAAACAACACCTTTCTGGAGTGCTTTGAGGCGGAAACGTTGTCTTGACAAGACACAGGATGGAAGCCTAAGAAACAATGGAGACCGACTGGCACGTTGACTTGAAGTGATAATACATTTAGGCTGGAAAAACAAGACCTTGATCTTGATTCTTCTCTATGCTCTTTTATCTCTGTGGAGGGTACAGTTGCAGCACTCAGTGCGAAACTACTGGAGCTGGGAGAACCACAGCAGGGTGTGCGTTTACCGCGGACACATCTGGTTCAACGCCGCGAACGCTGCAACCCATGCGCTACCCCCCCCCCCCCTCGCATGTCAGAGAGATTGTTTGAGGCTGTGTAGTGAAAAGGTAAAAGTTTGAAGGTGAATGCGGTTTCTGATTCAGAGCCTGCACGTCTATTCTTCTGATTCCTCCCAAAGCGCTCTTTTGCTGTCCGCCCCCCAAAGGCTGAGGCGTGAAATGTGTCCCTGCATAACGAAGCCTGCCCGCACAACTCCCCAAGCAAAGAGCGGTGGGGGCCGACGGTTGGGATTCCGGGTGCAATGGAGTCCTGGATGAAAAAACTGCGTCGTCATTTTGGCAACCCTTATGTGCGGTATCCCATCGTTTGGATGGCCCATTTAGAAATGAAGTGATTTGATTATATCAGTGTGTGGAACTATGATGGGTGCTGCAATGAAGGCGATGAAAACCCTACAAAGTGACACACGGGTCATTCTGCTGCATTTCTAGCCGGCGGTAATGACCGGCTAACGAGCCGTTTCCCTGAATCCCGTCCCCTCCCTCGGAGAGGAACAGCTCACACTGATAAAATACTGGCCTTGCAGGAACTCCTGTCATCCCTTTGGTGTCTGGCAACCGGGTACTTCAGACAGATCGGGCACAACAATGGCTTAATTTGGCTCATTCCCGGACATATTAGACATGTGTTCATGCCAAATGCAATTCGAAGCAAAGTCCAGTTTTCAAATATAATTGGCAAAAATCGACTAAACTCGCACCATCAAGTCAAAGTGCCTCAAGAATGGATGGATTTGTTTTTTTGTCGAGCCACAAAACCTTCAATTCAATCAATATGCTAAAACAAATGGAGCTGGCACATATCATTCAATCTCTCGAGAAGAAATCCAGCTGGGGACTCCAATCTACTTCGACAAGCCACAAATACAAACTAATCAACCAGCATATGGGCAACGGCGCCCAACCCCGCATTAGCTATGGCGACTGCAGTCTGGTGCAGAGTGGTGGAGTGCAAACGCTGCACGCTCGGGCCGGAGCGTGAATAAAGTTGAATAACATTGACTAAAGTTTTCTACAGAACTGTTTATGATGCTCTGAGTGGAAAAAGCATAAAAGCAGCAGCAAGTTCCATCACCTCCAGTATATTTCATCTTCTCTTTAAGAAAATCAAAACAATCCAAGGTGAGACCGTTGTTGAGAACATCGGAGTATACTTGAAGAACTGAAAAGCAAAGCTTTTCAAGGTGAAATGTCACACAATTAATAAAGGATTTTGGTTATATTCATGCCTGAATATACCTTTTATATAGATGCCTCCTCTGCTTCCACACTGAGACACAAATTCCTTTGAGAGAATCAAGATGCAAACACATTTTCTAAAGGTGAACGGTGGACTTTGCCGTATCCTCTCGGTTAGTGTCTATCTCTTTATTTGATCTAAACGTTGTCATTCAGCTCTCTCCGTTTCCTGAAAACGATGGCAGCTTATGCATATTTTGGACAAGTATCATTCTCCTTATTTGACTATTTGATAGATATAGTAGAAAACTCTATAAACACATTTTTATATTGCCTTTGCTGCACATTTTCCCACAATGTGATGTGACTATATTGTACAAGTAAAAAGATTCTTACAATATGTGCTGCCCTAACTTTTTTTTCCAGCCCAATCAACTGGTTCAATTTGCGCAGATACTCTGATGAACACCATTTTTCTGCAAAACTAAAATGCCCCAATACAAGTTAACCGTGAACTACTTTTAGTGAAATCAGTACATGATTGCATGCCAACATGCTTTTGCATTTCCCTTTAGAAATGCAAAATGAAATAGGACTCAGAAAGTGCTGATATTTCACCGCAGCTATTCTTTAAATTGTGATGAGAATTATGTGAACGCTGAATGCCACGATTGGTTGTAAGCATAATGGTGAGCCACACAGCGCATATTTACAATACCACCAGCAAAATATGTAAATTGCAATTATACTCATCATGTCAAAAATGAAGGATTTGGCAATGTGTCCATTCGTCTCCATTTAGTGTGAAGACGACATCTTAGTCACTATGGCTTTATTTTACTTGATTATAACGTGACGGGTGGATGTAGAGTTCAGATTTAGGTTGAGATTATTTTTACCCAGCAAATCCGTCCCTTTGGAGAGTGTATTTTGTGCTTTTCCAAAATTAATGCAGGATTTAGAAAATGCAGGATTTAAGCTGTTTACACAGATGCAATGAGGGCAACAAAAGGGCTGAAGAAGTAGCACAGAACTGGCATGTATAGAGCTCCATAGCAAGGGTGCTATTTGGAACAATTTGTGCCTTTCATGCTACTGCGAGGCCCGCTTACTTCTCATGGGTTTAGATTTTGGTTATTTCAGAGACACAGGCCGGGAAATTGTGGTTTGAGTGCAAGAGCAGGCAATGGAGCAGGCAATGCTCTCAGTCCGGTTGGTCTGTTTCTAGCGTGTCCTTAAAAACGCAAGAACACATTTTTGCACATTGTTTCATGCCTGCTTCTAACAAATTGCCAAACAGTATGCAATGTTTAAGGCATGACCAGACCTTTACTGTGTCATCCAGCAACAGGTACTGTAGGATATTAAAAAATAAATTGACGACCAGGTTCATGAATTAACTATAGATAAAATGCATTTAGTGTACACCAAAACATAACCATGATTCTGGAGATATGTATTCGATAAAGTAATGGGAATGTCATAAAACGACTGTAATTTTTAAACTGTAATCAATAGAATAATACCAATGTACAGTTATGATTGTATTCAATGTAACCGAAATGCATTCATGTTATACTTGATGGCACTACAACTGATATTATATACATTGACTGAGAGGCCTTCGAAAGCCGGGCTACTCCCAGGGGGCGTGGTCACCACTCCCAGGGGGCGTGACCACCGACTTTTACACCTTTACCGATCGGCATAAATACTTGTAGGCAGCCATTGTTCTCGAGTTCGCTGGTTGTAGACAACATGGTCTAGGGATGGTCATAAGACTGCCCTGTGGCCTGTTGGTTGCGGAGACCAGCGGCTCCTCAGCTGAGAACACCCTTTCATTTATTAAATACTTTTGATTTTCACTGTTCATTCCAAGATATCTCCCGTCCGTCTGGTGTTTCTTCATTATTCGAACACAACAGTACCAATAAGTATTATAAATCCATTTCAATGAGTGGTTGATCCAAGACCCATTGGGGGCGGGAAACATGGATTTTAGTTGATAGCAGCAAAAAAAAAAAAAAAAATCTGATTGAATGGCTGTTAAATGGAAGATTATATCAATGAAACTCCCTATGGTGTATTAAACAATTGGCTATTACTATACTGATACACAGAGTATGATAGTGATATTTACTTCATTCCCAACTCAACATTTGTATTGTTCTTGCAACTCAGACAGTTTTATATCATTCCACTTCTGGCACTTTCTCAGTAATTCACATAATCATTTTTCAGTGGGTGAATTTTCATGAGTGAGCAAATAGGGAGAGAGTTAGGCGACAGACAGAAACGGGGTATGATCCCAAGTGCACTAGGTACCATATTTGTAAATATTAGATAATTGAGGATCTTGTTTAGCTGGAGAAGACCTCTAGTCATTTAATATCCTCAAGGCAAACCATAAAAGAGTCTAAACAACACGCATGACAGGGACCCGGGGAGGTGGTCAGTCTAAAACAGAGGCCTTTAAACTATTTTATAGTTCAAATAAAATCGGGCCAACAAATCGACTCCTGCGCTAAACCACTGACGGTGCAAATGAAAGAAGAAAAGACATAAATCTTAACTGAAATTGATCCATCTTGTAGTTTGGAGGCAAGCCGCTACAAAATCTGACCTCAATATTGACCATATGTTAGAGGGAATCCAGATGATCGCGTCAAAGGCAGCAGAGCAGTTTAACAGCATTCAATTTGCGTGACGCAAAATCACCGATGAATCATCTGAGCGGGGATGTACAGTGAGGTATTATGAAGGAAGCCCTGGCTCCTAGAAGACGTTCCAAGAGTTCCACCTGCGCTCACTGCATTACTCTGGATAACACTTTGGGCCTGTGGGAGTTTATTCATGTGAAATAAACTAAAATAGAAATATCTGAAGATGTAAGGACATCGTTCTTTTCCATTAGATTTAAGGATTAAAAGGCTGGGGGCAGGCATCTCTTTGGGGGCGAAACGCTGAAATGACACGAGGAACAGCCACCTGTCATGTTTATTGACTGTGGTTAAGTACAACAACAGTTTTAATAATAAAACAAAAATGCATGGGCCCCTGCAAAAAGAGAATGAAATACATTTGGAGCCTAGGTTTAGAGATTGAAAGTGGCGCCTTCCCTTTTTTCCCACAAAAGAAAGAACAAGGTGGTTTCATCTCTTTCTGGGGATATCAAAAGGAGGCTGCTGGGATCTCAAAAGCGTGATAGAAGAACACAGAGAGTTTCTAAGGCTAGTTTAGTTTAATGAATCACTGCAATATCAGCTCTGGAGGGCCATTGAGAAAACACAGCAAATTCTGTCGCCTGTAGTTGATTTTTTAGTTCATAAAGCATCAAATACATCAATAACAGAACAGACTTGTCCTTTATGCAAAAGCAGATTAACAGCTTACACATTAATTACAGTTTGGACCTCAACATGGAGAATAAAGTCAAAACCAGAAACCGAAGGTTTGTGAATAATTCCGGCTGAATTTGGGAGATTGCAGGGATCTCATTTTCCAAAACAACATTAATAATAGTTTCCATGATGGGGCCATTTGTTGTGATGCTGAAGTGGACAAGAGCAGGGGACTTATTTAGATAAATATTCCTTTTCACATACGGAGGCATGGCATTAACCGGACGTACAGAGCAAGGCCATTTATAATCGTGACAGCTTCTGTTTTTTGCGCTATGCACGCTGGGATTTTGTTTTTTCATCAATGTACAGCAATGCTATTGCTTTCTAGTATAGTATTGACAGCTTCTAATTAATAATACAGCATTCTATTTTGGACACATCAGGTCTGTTTCCAGATCTCTTTGCTTCTGGATTCAAAACACACTTTTCTGCTGCCGCCTTCTTCAAGTTGATCAGTGTCATTGTGTTGCCTTTTAGGCATTAGGCTTTTATTTTGTACAAGCTTTTATTTTGAAATGGTTTCCTGCCTTAGGAGTTCCAGGCGTTAGTTTCCTGTTAGTGGTTAGAGGAAAATGGTGGAATCCATCAACATGCTTTCGTCATCCATTGCAATCCACATCGTAAATGCTGCAGAGGCAATGTCGTAAGTTGATAACTTCATTGTTTTAATTATAAGGTTAATGTTAAGATGCATATTTACAGTAAAAGGAGATTTGACGACTGTAATTAAAAAACGTTTTATTCACATATGTTTACGTAGGACTAAACAATTTTGTATCTTGTGTTTGTTACAGTTTTCACTCTTCTGTCTGTGACATGATATAAAGAGCCACAGTAAACAGCTTGAGAAGCTTACTACGACTCAACTCGTCATTTGCAGAAAGAGTTTAGCTAGTTGAATAGCTGCGGTTGCTACACCGTAGTGAAGACAACATAGTGAAAAGACAAAGAAAGCTGGCGTTGTACATCGTGGTAAGATGGATAGCAAACAAAGCGACAGGGAGTCAGTGGCCAGTAAAAGAAGTTTACGGTCTTCAACTTCATCAGCTGGCTCAGTAACACGTGCTCGTGCTAAAGCGGAGGCAGCTAAAGCACGCGCTACATTTGCAAACAAAGAAGCTAAAGCTAAGCTAGAAAGAGCTGCAACGGAGGCTAAGCTACAGAAAGAAAAGGCAGAAAAAGAAGCGGAATATTACAAAGAGAAAGCAGCAATCGAGTTCGAATTGCAGCTAGAGAACGCAAGAAAGGATGCTGAGCTAGAAGCGCTTGCTAGTTATCGCGAAGCCGCAGCGGCCGAAGCTGAAGCTGCCGTGTGGGAAGATGCAATGGACAATTTTGTTGTACTGGATGAAGCAGGCCCATCAGAGAAGGACAAACTGGAGCGTACAAGTGAATATGTCCAGTCTCAATACGAGCTACACTCAGGTGAAACCCATCCACGTACCAGGTCACTAAGGCAAGCAGCCATGAATGCTAGTTCCCAAGTATCTCAGCTTCCGACAGATGAAACCCCTCAAGGATATTCTTCCAATCCTTTCTCTCCAACATGGCAGCCGCCTGTTAGTCCTAAAGAACCGTCATATGCAAAAAATATTACCAACCCTGCATTAGCAAACTATGGCTCGGAAAATGTGCAAACACCTTCAGCTATTAAAGTGGAAAGGCAAGTCCCACGAAAGGAGACTGACCATCAGACAAACATAAACATGCGTACCACTTCCTCAGACAACTCTCCTCAGCCTTCCTTTCCACGCTACATATCAACAGCTAGCCATGGTGCACCCGGAGCGGAACATCTAGCACAGTTCTTGGCTCGTCGCGACCTGGTGAGTTCAAGTTTATATAAATTTGATGATAACCCAGAAAACTATCGAGCCTGGCATTCATCATACATAAACGCCACTCAAGGGCTAGGCCTCACAGCCACGGAGGAGCTAGACTTAATGACTAAGTGGCTCGGTAGAGAATCCAGCGACCAAGTCAGACGTCTCCGTTCAGTGCACGCGACGAATCCTGTCGTAGCACTCAGAAGGGCCTGGGAACGTCTCCAGGAATGTTATGCAGCACCCGAAGTCATCGAAAGGTCCCTTTTCAACCGGCTCGATCATTTCCCAAGGCTTTCAGGGAAAGAACACACAAAGCTACGAGAACTAGCCGACCTGTTAATGGAGGTGCAGGGAGCCAAGGAGGACGGCTACCTCCCAGGCCTGTCTTACCTGGACACCGCAAGAGGGATCGAACCCATAGTTGCAAAACTGCCTTATGGTCTTCAAGAAAGATGGGTATCCGCCGGTTCAAAGCACAAGGATGAAAATAATGGACGATTTCCCCCATTCGAGTTCTTTGCAAGTTTTGTACACCACGAGGCACGGAAAAGGAATGACCCTAGCTTTGCCATTCAAGGTACTAGCGGCTTAGCTGCGAAGCCTGAAAGGCCCTCCTTTAGAAGTAACCAAACCCCTATATCAGTTCACAAGACGGATATAGCCTCAACACACTCAAACGACCTAAAAGGAACCGGCGATCCAAACAAAACCTGTCCAATACATGGTAAACCCCACCCACTCAGACGATGCAAAGCCTTCAGAGCCAAACACCTAGAGGAAAGGAAAAGCTTTCTCAAGGCAAAGGGAATCTGCTTCAAATGCTGCAGTTCAACTACGCACTTGGCAAGAGACTGTCCAACTACAGTCAAGTGTATAGAGTGTGATAGTACCTACCACGACGCTGCTATGCATCCGGGTCCTGCACTTCAAGACGGGGCTCCCTCAACCTCACCACACAACGGCGGGGAGAGAGAAGAGAGCAGTGACACTAAAGCCGTCGTCAGCGCAAGCTGCACCGAAGTTTGTGGAGCACGACAAGTCGGCAAGTCATGTTCCAAGATTTGCTTAGTGAAAGTATACCACAAACGTCAACCAGACAAAGCCATCAAGGCCTACGCCATATTGGACGACCAAAGCAACCGATCGTTAGCAAGGTCTACTTTCTTCGAGCTCTTCGACATCAAGTGCGAACCATATTCCTATTCTTTGAGGACGTGTTCCGGCACAACAGAAACATCCGGACGTAGGGCTGAAGAGTTTGTGGTGGAGTCACTCGACAGCAGGGTCACAATCCCTCTACCACCCCTCATCGAGTGCAACGACATTCTTGACAATCGGTCAGAAATCCCAACGCCAAACGCAGCTCTATGTCACCCTCACCTTCGCAAGGTAGCAGAACACATTCCAGAAGTTGACCCCACAGCAGAGATTCTCCTGTTACTCGGCAGAGATATCATTAGAGTTCACAAGGTACGGGAACAAATCAATGGTCCACACAATGCCCCATTTGCCCAACGCCTAGATCTGGGCTGGGTGCTAGTAGGAGAAGTCTGCTTGGGGAATGCACACAAGCCTACAGTTAGCACCTTCAAGACAGCTGTGCTCGACAATGGCCGCCCATCGCTCCTTCCACCTTGCACCAGTTTTCTACGAGTCAAAGAAATGGTTCCTTGTAGCAGGGAGACAAGACACACCTCCAGTAAGGTTACAGGAGAAGTGTTGGGACAAACTGTTTTCAATCACACAGAAAACGACAACAGGTTGGCACCCTCATTTGAAGACAAGGTTTTCTTGAAGCTTATGGACGAAGAGGTCTTCAGGAATGAGTCACAAAGTTGGGTAGCTCCACTCCCATTCCGACAACCAAGACAATACTTACCTAACAACCGGGAACAGGCAGTGCAGCGCTTTGGATCACTTCAACGAAGCCTGAGTAGGAAGCCAGATATGCAACAGCAGTTTGTGGCCTTCATGGGAAAAATATTGGAGAACGACCACGCCGAAGTCGCACCACCTCTGGCAGAAGACGAAGAATGTTGGTACCTGCCGACCTTTGGTGTGTTCCATCCACAAAAGCCAGGTCAAATCAGAGTGGTTTTCGACTCAAGTGCTAAACATGCCGGGGTTTCCCTCAATGATGTGCTCCTCACAGGCCCAGACCTGAACAACTCACTTCTTGGAGTTCTGTTGCGGTTTCGGAAGGAAAAGGTTGCTGTCCTAGCGGACATACAGCAGATGTTTCACTGCTTTGTGGTACGAGAAGATCACAGGAACTACCTCAGATTTCTTTGGTACAGGGACAACGATGTGACCAAAGACGTCATAGACTTCAGAATGAAGGTTCATGTCTTCGGCAACAGCCCGTCTCCCGCAATAGCTATTTACGGGCTTAGACGAGCTATCAGAGAGGGTTCCCAAAAACATGGGGAAGACACAGTCAACTTTGTTATGCGTCACTTCTACGTCGACGATGGCCTTTGTTCTATGCCAACGGATGCGGAAGCCATCGACTTACTGCGCCGAACCCAGACTTCACTTGCCGAGTCTAACCTCCGCCTTCACAAGTTTGCCTCAAACAGTAAAGAAGTCTTGCAAGCTTTCCCACCAGAAGACCGTATAGGGGCCTCAAAGGATGTCAACCTCAGCGGGGAAGCTGCACACACTCAACGGAGCCTGGGTCTTCTATGGGAGATAACCAGGGACACGTTCACCTTCTCTGCTTCAACTGATATGAAGCCATTTACTCGCCGTGGAGTCCTCTCCACGGTAAACAGTGTTTTTGACCCTTTTGGGTTCGTGGCCCCGGTCACTATTCAAGGAAGAGCCCTTCTCAGGGAACTCACAGTCAAACTTTCTGGTTGGGATGCACCGCTACCTGCAGACAAATTGAGAAAGTGGGAGGCCTGGAGAGACTCACTCCAAGACCTCAAGCTCCTTCACATACCAAGGACATACACAGCAGTCTCTCTAGCTAAAGCGGTGAGAACTGAGCTCTGCATGTTCTCTGATGCATCCACTAAAGCCATTGGCGCTGTGGCATACTTGAAGGCCATACAAGAAGACAAACAAATTCAGATTGGATTTGTTATGGGAAAGTCAAAACTGGCACCTCAGTCTGAACCAACCATCCCAAGACTCGAGCTATGTGCAGCCGTCTTGGCCGTGGAAATGGCAGAGCTAATTCAGGATGAACTGGATGTTAAGCTGGATTCAACCAAGTTCTACAGCGACAGCAAGGTTGTTCTTGGCTATATCTACAACGAAAGCAAACGTTTCCATGTCTACGTGCATAATAGAGTTCAGCGTATTCGCCAATCCACGAAACCCGAACAATGGCACTATGTGCACACAGAGGAAAATCCTGCTGACCATGCATCGCGGTCAGTTCCTGCTTCACGTCTGCCAGAAACAACGTGGTTCACAGGGCCCAACTTCCTCTACAAAACTCCCGACAAACCAGTAAAGACATTCGATCTCATCAAACCAGATATGGATGTAGAGATCCGTCCAGAAGTAAGGAGCTATGCCACAAAGCTCGAAGAGAAAGGACTCAGCTCAGAACGCTTTCAAAGGTTCTCCAGCTTCAAGACCCTTGTTCGAGCCGTTGCACTCCTAATACATATCGCAAGGTGTCAAAAACTATCCAACTGGAGTGACAAATGTAAGGGATGGCATAAGTGTGATCTGTCTCGCACCCCAGACGAACTATGTCAAGCGAAGGAGGTCATCATCAGAGCTGTTCAGAAGGAAGCGTTCAAAAAAGAATTTGAAGCTTTGGAGACATCTAGGCCAGTCCCCTTGAACAGCAGCCTTCATCGGCTTAGCCCAATGTTGCAGAACAATCTTATCTGCCTTGGAGGCCGGCTGAAGAATGCTAACCTGAACATTGGAGAAAAGAACCCGGTTATCCTCCCCAAAGACAACCACGTTTCCTTGCTACTCGCCAGATACCACCACGCTGAGGTCAAACATCAAGGTCGTCACCTGACGGAAGGTGCTGTCAGGGCAGCGGGATTTTGGCTCTTGGGCGGGAAAAGGATCATCAATTCGATTCTACACAAATGTGTAACCTGTCGTAAGCTTAGAGGTAAATTCCAGCAACAACGCATGGCAGACTTACCTCCAGAACGCCTTACGACCTGTCCTCCCTTTACATACGTGGGTTTGGACGTCTTCGGACCTTGGGTCGTCTGCACCAGACGGACAAGAGGGGGGCAAGCTGAGAGCAAGCGGTGGGCCATAATGTTCTGCTGCATGAGCTCCAGGGCTGTCCACATCGAGGTCATTGACTCGATGGACACATCAGGCTGCATCAACGCTTTAAGACGTTTCTTTGCAATAAGAGGACCAGCCAAACAACTGCGATCAGATTGCGGCACAAACTTCATAGGGGCCTGTAAAGAACTTGGAATGAGCAAAGACCAACCAGATACAACTGTGCAGAAGTATCTTAACCAAGAAGGGTGTTCTTGGCAGTTCAATCCCCCGCACGCCTCGCACATGGGTGGTTCTTGGGAACGCCTGATCGGTTTGGCCCGAAGAATTCTTGATTCAATGCTTCTTGAACAGCACACTCGCTTAACCCACGATGTCCTGTGTACACTAATGGCAGAAGTCACAGCAATCCTAAACGCGAGGCCACTAATCCCAGTTTCAAACGATCCCGAGGATCCATTGATCTTGTCGCCATCAATGCTCCTAACTCAGAAAGGGGGAGTCCCTTCCCCACCCGGGGATTTCACAGACAAAGACCTCCTCACCAAGCAATGGAGACAAGTTCAAGCGCTGGCCAACAGGTTCTGGAATCGTTGGAGTCGTGAGTACTTGCCCACCTTGCTTTGCAGGAAGAAATGGCACAAGTCTTACCGAAACCTTCAGGAGGGAGACATTGTCCTTCTTAAAGACACTCAAGTAGCCCGTAACCACTGGCCAACGGCTATAATCACAAAGACCTTTCCTGGAAAAGATGGGAGAGTGAGGAAAGTGGAACTAAGGACCACAGTTCAGGGATCTTCAAAGACTTTCCTCAGGCCAGTCTCCGAGGTGATCTTACTTTTAGTTAAGGACTGATGTACTGAAACTCATTTCCTAGTTTAGTAGTACTAGTGACCTCACTGAGGCCAGGCGGGGAGTGTGTTGCCTTTTAGGCATTAGGCTTTTATTTTGTACAAGCTTTTATTTTGAAATGGTTTCCTGCCTTAGGAGTTCCAGGCGTTAGTTTCCTGTTAGTGGTTAGAGGAAAATGGTGGAATCCATCAACATGCTTTCGTCATCCATTGCAATCCACATCGTAAATGCTGCAGAGGCAATGTCGTAAGTTGATAACTTCATTGTTTTAATTATAAGGTTAATGTTAAGATGCATATTTACAGTAAAAGGAGATTTGACGACTGTAATTAAAAAACGTTTTATTCACATATGTTTACGTAGGACTAAACAATTTTGTATCTTGTGTTTGTTACAGTTTTCACTCTTCTGTCTGTGACATGATATAAAGAGCCACAGTAAACAGCTTGAGAAGCTTACTACGACTCAACTCGTCATTTGCAGAAAGAGTTTAGCTAGTTGAATAGCTGCGGTTGCTACACCGTAGTGAAGACAACATAGTCATAGTCGGCCCTCTATTGAAAGTGCTGCTCGACATTTGGGCAGGCGAGAGAGACCCTGTGGTTCAACCAGGGTCCAATGTCCGATTGTCTCTCCTCGGCGACGGATGGTAGCAGAGCACAGCTTGGAACGGACATTCATAGTCCAATACAGCTCCAAAGAGAGATGGCTTCTGCCGGGACATGAATCACGGCGGTCGCGGAGGGATGCACCCGAGGCCCGTTTGAGGAGCCAGCAGGCACGCGTGCTTGTGAGGGGAGGAAAGAGAGCGGGAGAGCCCTGGACCGACTCTTTGCACTCGGCAAAAGGCTCGACTAAACCGGTGGACATGCTCAACAAATTCAGAGTTGGGCAGCCTACCGTTCAATATTATGATTTAGTTTATGGGGCAATAGCGGGTGATATTGTCCTTAGAATGTAATACGAGCAAAAGAGACTGCCCAAAAGTATCAGAAACTATTCAAAGTAATTCAGTCACTGTCGTCCGAGAAAAATGGATACAAATGTAGTCGAGACAAATAAATAACCTGGTTGATTCCGGCGAAGACATGAACTTTCTAAGAGGTGAAGCTTCCTCGACGCATTCCTCCCCTGCTCAGTGCGAAACCATTCCAAAATTGCCACCCGCTCCACGGTGTGACTGGCCAGGTGTTGGGAGGCGAGACGGCCTATTATGTGTGAACAGCTGAGTGGGACACCGCTTTAAATATAACCGAGACTTCATTGGCAAAGATAGTATGGTGTGTAAAAAAATGTTATGATAAAAAATGGGTCATGTAGATTTGATTTTGCTCAGTGTTTGATGAGTTGCCATGCAATTACAGAAGATGAATTAATAGCTTTAATACATACGGATGACACATCACCAGGTCTTGCAAACAGAAAAAAAGAAAGGGAGAAAGCTTCATTATTGGTTAAGAAAACTGTAAGCACAGCCGTTGCTATGGCAGTGGTGACTCAGAGCAATGGGATATCATCATGGGGTGAAAGGGGTCTACATGCCGGTGAGGGCCCAATGAGTGCTGCCAGGTTACAATGTTAAAAGCCCTTTTGCTGCAGAATTTTTTGCACAAGTTGAGCAAACTCTACAGTGCTCCCCCCACCCCCACGCTTCTCCATCCTCAATATGACACACTTTTTCATCGCAAAATGTCAGAAGAGTCTCAGGAGGAGAAGAAGAGGAGGAGGGAGGCAGTCGTTTCTCTTCCTCTTCAGAAGATTACTTTGGTTAAGTTCAGCCTGTCTCAAAGGCTGGCTGCTCAGACTCGTCTAGCGTCTGCTGGGAGTAGGAGGGTGAAGAGACAAAAGCGGAGAACAGAGAGGAGAAGAGAAGATGGTGTGTTGGGAGGGGGGGGGGAGCAGAAACACAGAGAACAAGCAAATATCCCAAGCAAAGCTGGCTTGGGGAGCCCAATGTGTGCTTGAGAGGTTCGCTAATAGGTCATTGTTCTTCATTGCTAAGATGAAAGCAGCTTGAGCAAGCAGAGAATGTCAAGCCCACGTGTTCATTTGCATAGGAAACTATGCATTGTATGTGTGTATATGCCCAAGAATTAGGATATTAACATTAGGCCAAGACGCTAACAGACACAGACTCAATTAAACTATCTATATGCCTCCGGACCCTGTGCATAAATGAAAAAAAACACACACACACACACACACATACATTCATGCATGCGCATGCAGACAGAGCCATTTAGGGTGCTAATGTAAGCCGGAGTGTTCTCTCGGCTTAAATGGTGTCAGCAATGGATCCCACCGCGAGACACAAATCTGGTAGCGCTCATCATCTGGTGCTCCCATCTGTCAGCCTGAGCGAGCCTGTGTGAGATAACGTAGTCTCTGTGTGTGTGTGTGTGTGTGTGTGTGTGTGTGTGTGTGAGAAAGTGCACACTGAGGTTATACATGAGATATTATGCGATACAAAGTTAGGTGGATGGTGTGTGTGTGTGTGTGTGTGTGCATTTTGGGGAGATAACGAGAGCAGGAGTGAGAGGGAGTGTGTTTTTGTGACTCCCTTTCGCCACTCTCCCTTCGGCATGGAGGCAGATCTGATATATAATTCAGCACTTTACATAATGCGGCCTGCCCCAGTTTAGAGGAATAAAGACTGGCGATAACCCTTTAATTCTTTACTGCGTAGACACGCACAAACGGACATGCGGCGGGCCACAAAAGCGCACACAGTCACACACTATTGGAGCCGGTGGGTGGAATCGTGCCTGTTGACTCCAACTGTTGTTCCTACTGTTGTGGTCAGTGGCAAGTGCACCAAGGGATGTGCAGCATCAACATGTATTTTTAGACATGCTATAATTAGACATTATGTAATTATAGTGCACAAATGAGGCAGTTGCTGAGAAGAGTGCCGTCGTGTACTTACCTCTTCATCGCATGCAACGGAAAACAACAATGAAGCAAGGAGGCTGGAATTAGCTTAACATTGTACCTTTTGTTGACAGTAACAACCAGCCTGATAGACCCTATTCCTCTGCGACACTGAGCTCAATCCTCCAAAAATAGCCTATTTTGAGTCACATACACTCTGCACTCTACTGGTTCTGTTAATACCACAGAACAAAAAAAAGTGTACGTATTCACAGCTCAAAATAGTCTCCCTAAAATGCACAATTTAACAAACAACATGTTTGCTAAACATTACATTGCCCAGCTGTCATTTTTAAATACAGATTCCATTCGATTTATGTAAGGAGATCTGAAGTCAGATGTACTGTATATTGTGTAAATAATATGTCTATGCTCCTGGGAAAGGATCAAAACTTCCCTTACACCTCATAGGAAGTAATGCCATGTTAGCAGTAAATAACATAAGGTCATTTTGTAAATTCATTTCCCTTAATGCACAGCAGGGCAGCTCAAGGACAACTTGAATGCATGAGGGTCTGTGTGTGTGGAAATGGCAATACATTGAATAAAAGTAGTTCTACCATGCAAGTAGAGAGCCCATTGTCTCTTTAAATACAGCAAGGTTGGTACAATTAACATCAACTTGGGGGTGTAAAACTATGATTGACACATCTTTTGAAGCTCAGACACTGCGCATAGGGCTCGTTTCCAAGGTAACCTGAACACCAGTTTCCGCTACGTCCTCTTTACCATAAATTAACATGCATTTTTGGTTAGGAACTCAGCCAATATTACTTTTAGTAATGTAGTAGTCTTGCTTTATCGTGAATAGTACCATTACAGAGCTCAGACGATGTATTTTACCTTTGTTTTGTGTGTGAGAGTTTGACTCTTTTTCCTGTGAGATATGACTTGCCAAGAGCCTCAATCACAGGCTCCATCTTGTATTTAGTGAGACTTCCGGCATGTTAACTCCTTCTCTGTTACACAGAAGATGCAGTTGTAAATATGTGTAATGACCACCAACTCCTCTGTCCCCACACACACTGCATTTCAACCCTTTCCTGAAACCCTAATTGTGTTTTCAAAGATGCTTTGAAAGCAAGATTATGGTCGTTAGATGCAAAAAAACAGGGAGCTCTAAACGTGGATAGAACACACGTAAACTATATTGTTCACACGTCAGGTGTAAAAAAAAAAGCATTTGCATAATCAACTTGGTGTCACATTTATAGCAGTTCATTCCAGCCTGTGCCATCTGTTGATGTACCCACACTCCTCCCTCGCTAATCCACATGCACGCTGTCTCATACTGCACATGTGTGCAAACAGGCCACACGCGCGCGTACAGTTGCACATACTGTACACACGCATTAGATCGGCTCCTTTAGGCCAAATCCACATATGGGCCTGTGATCTGGTCTCTCAAGGTGTTTGGATTTATCTTTAATTCAGTAGGGGACCGGGTCTGCCAGCTCCTTGATTGCTTAAACCACATTATCCCTCCACTCTGCATCCTAATGAGTGTCCACCGGGCAGAAAGGTGTGTGGGTGTGTGTGTGTGTGTGTGTGCGCGGCAGAGGTATGTGAGCGTTTTGTTCAAGAGTGTGTACCTGCATGCAATCTGGAGTGCGCGTGTTCCCCTCGCCGTCTGAGTATTTGGACACACATCACTGCGTTCCCTGGCGCGCCTTGAATCTTCATTATGTTTAGCTGCGGGGCACAAAAACAATTTGTAACCTCACAAGGTGATGTAGCCACTAAACGGAATCTTTTGGGGGCGACGGCTCGTCTGCAATACCCGCTGCCCCCCTACCCCCACGTGCTAAATGGTTTATCACAAAGACAGGATGTTGAAGCGCCCTCTGAGCGCACACCCCGACGCCGCAATCAGTCTCCATGGTCAAAACAAGCTCACCTGGATAAAGCGGGGCCGGGATATTACAGCCAGGTTGCAGCTAGCTACTAGCTTGAGCCGCTTGACGCGTGATGCCGCTTGGCCTGAGTTATATAGTCATGTGACGTCACGTTGTGTCTCAACATTAGGAAGGATTCACCGGTCGGTCTTTCATGTTAGCACTCCCGAAACTCAAAGGAGCTTTAATAAAAAAAAAAAAACAGTGTAGGCGTGCGTCGTTAAGGCTCCGCCAGTGGAGGGGAGACAAACACGACGCCACCGGCATGATTTAAGAAAGCGCTTGTCCGTAATGTAAGTTGTGAACACATTGGATTCTACGCCGCGCCACATTTTTGCTGCCTCCGAATCACTAAGATATTAAGCACAGGGCTCAAGGTAATGATCTGTTCTCCAGCACAAACATCCAGCATTTTGGAAATGAACTCTTCATCCATTACCGCGTAGTTAGTGATCATTAGCGGAACCCTCTTGCATTCCAACATTTACTGAATTATAATTTCATGCTTTCTAGAACAAGCTTTAATTTCCCTCAAGTCGTCAACCACAGCCACCCCCCAGAGAGACATGTTCAACATTAATGCAATTATTACGCAGACATATGCTGCAGTTGTTATTTTGGCACTGCAAGGCCCTGTGGGCTAATAGGCCTGTCTGTTGCCCAGATGCTCATAGGAAAGGTTTTTGTCTTTGTGTGTGTGTGTGAGAGAGAGAGAGGGGCCAGACAGCGCTACCTACCCTGTCCACACAAGATGATTATGTCATGCATTTAGTGTGCCAGCTAACTTTAAATCCTTTTAAATTAATCCCCCCACGTTGGCATGGGTTTAAATTCAAATTGAAATGTTATCTTGTAATTAATTGTTTTTTGGTGATCCCGTCTTCCTCGATGCATGAAACTCACAAGTATTGTGTTTGTGCACTGCGAGTGTGTAGGAGGAGGGTATGCTCTCTGAAAAACCAGGACTTTCCGTCACAGCTACACACACACACACACACACACACACACACGCCTATTAGTCATGTTCTCTCTGTCTCGCCGATGATGATCAAATCCAGTCCTGTGCCTTTGCCCGTACACCCCAGCTTGTGCATGTTGTCAGTAACCTCCCACAGTACACTCCCTGCCCAAGGTGACGCTCTCACACGCTCTCACACACACACACACACACACAACACAAAGAAACACACACGTGCGTGCGTGTGTGTGAGCACACAAGCCCGAGGTGACACAGATGACAGCTCAATTCTGGGTGAGTCAGCTCCACTGTGTCCTTGCCCAGACGTGAGAAGGAGGCGGTGTGTGTTGTGCATCCCGTGTGTGTGTGTCTGTGTGAGAGATGGCTCTGTGAGGTAGGAGGTGCTCATGGAGAAAGGTGCAAAGGTGAAGAAGAAGGTGTGTGAGGAAGAGAAAGACAGAGGAAATTGGAGGGGAGAAGCAGCAGGTGACTTTGGAACAGGCCCTCAACTGTACCGCGTGTGTGTGTGTGCGTGCGCGCTGTGCTTGGAACTAGCCAGCAGGTAAAAATGAATGCACTCTAATCTAATAGCGTGCCACCGGCAATGTGGCCAGAGAACAACGGGCGGCGTTACCACTGCGCTCTGCAGGACTTTCCCAAATCTCCCTGAATTCCCCCACTCGGTTTTGGGCCCCGACATTTCACCGCTGTGGCGAGCTGACAGGCGACGCAAGACACCGTATGGCAACCACATGACGCGCCCGAACTGGGCCAAGAAGAAAAATAAATAAATAAATGCTGCCGATGCCTTGATGGTGTGGACGCGTTGGGTTCTGTCATGGCGCCATGTGTTTACTTAATTCAGCGTGTCAGCTATGGCAGACGACAGAGCGTTGTCACGCGGCGCAAAACCATTTTCAGCAATAATTAATGTCACGTAGTCGCAAGGCAACACCGGTTGTAATTTGAAACGATTTATACTGTCCTTGTGCTATAAATAATATTGAGGCTAGTGTTGCACAGTGGATGATAAGCTCAGGTGACGAGATGCAGGAGTTCATTCTGCTGAATTATTTGAATGAAATGAGGTTTGTGTTTATTGCTGCTTTAATGCAGGCTACGCTGTCTCCTGTTAAAAGAAGTGATGGTAGTTCAATGGTATTTTGCTGAAAGCAGCAATGCGAATGCAAAGAGAGCAAACATCCAGCTGTATGATTGGCTGTCTCACTGGACCTCAAGACATAAAGGTGAGTCTGACCACCCATTGTCTTTTGTGGTGTCACTCCTTTAGATAATGAGTGTATTCTATTGACTTATGGGGGGTTGTTGACACAAGGTCGATAGCCACCACACAGAAGCTCCACATTCGCTGCCCAGATGCCAAAAACATGGATATCAATTACTGGATGGGAAGCAACAACAGCAAAGCTTTCCACTCCATTTTGCTATGAGCAAGACAAACCCACTGGTACCTGGTGCTTGTATATACGTGAATAAATAGTTGCAAACTCAGCCACCATCAGGATGCATAAACAACTGGCTATGTAACTTCAAGGTGTGATCAAGCACTTATACAATTGGTTCCACTGAATGCCTGACATTTAGGCCCGCTTCTTTTCAATCCCCCAAATTACATCATGAAATATAGCCTTTAGCAATCTGTGCGCAATGTGACTCTCCGTTAAAAAAAGAGGGTCACACAGGAGGCACATTTCGTTTTTTAGCCGGCAGTGCTTCGTCGCCTTCAAGGCGAGAGCATCTTTTATGCCTTACAGGCTCCGCAGATTTGGTGTTTTGTCGAATAAGGAGCAAAGGGAAAAAATATAATGTGACAGCACCATTCGCCAAATCTGCTAACAATGTCTGCTCCACGCTGATTTAGGATCTTCTATTTTTTTTTGTCTCGGAAATTTTCACCGAGGCACCTTTCGCGCACCCCTAAAAATAATCCACACAGCTCAATTTGTGGTTTTGATTAACAGCACAGCACTCTATAAAATCTGAAAGGACACTTCAAAAGGCCGTGCCAGTCAAAGTCAAAATCCCATTCAAAGCATTGGCCGCGGGGGCAATCATTAAAACATATTTCTACACTCAGAGTGTTACACGGGTGTGTGTCTGGCAAGTTCTTTTGAAAGAATGGTTGCTCTTGAACGTCTGTAAAGGAACTGTTGAACACATTGTTTCAAATGAGGAATTAGTCCACAACACATAAAAGCTGTGTGGAATATAGTGCGGCACTTTTACTGTTAACCATGACAGAACGTGGTGATGGCGTCAGTCGAGAGCAAACCTGCAGCTGCTCCATGGACCCAAATACAGGGACAGCAGGCATGGGGGCTTTTGTTTTGGCACATGTGGACATTATCTGCTACTCAGCAGGGAATTCTGCAAAAGATCATTTGCACTTAAATTGGGGGGTGACATGTAAAATGTTGAGTAATATGAAAAACAACATTTTTACGCTGCTGCTAGTTTTAACCTTGGTGTTTTTTTTGTTTTCTTTATCAGCTTTATACCTCTTATCTACGCAGCGAGGTTGTATAAGAGGCAAATTAAAGTTGGACATGTGCGATGTTCGACTGGTTCTCTCTCCGTCAGCACTAAAGCTCTGCGTCGCTGTCGGGGCTTCGTAAGCAGTTCTGTCCAAACTATTAACAGATTTAGTTTGAGCAGAAAAAGATGCAAAGAGGAAAGAGGAGAAGATGTGTGTGACATGAGGGATCGCCCTTTGTGTCTTTTGCCAGCGGCCCCTGAGCTGTCGCTTTAACAGCGTCGCGAGGACATCGATACATCCGAGGCAGAGTGGTCTTTGCAGGAAAGTGGACGTCCTTGGACCGACCTGCCTCTGCGAGTCAATGCGGCCTTCACAGTCTACACCCACATTCACAAAGAGCAACGCTTCATTTTGGACAAAAGTGGCGGCAATCAATGTCCTGCCTGAGTCATATCTGCCCCCCCTATTCATGAGAGACTATACAAGAACAAAACTGCTTTGCGTGAGGGATTTTAAGCTCAACATAGTCGTACATTTTGCATTGCCGTGTAGCACTCTGTCAAGATCACAACCCTGTTTAGTACTCATAATTCTAAATTAATGTTGCGTTTCTGTTGTTTGTTATTTCTAATACCGCCATGGATCAACCAGATGGTACTCCCACTCCTCACACACTGGCGAGAACGTCAGGGTCTCTGTAGTTTAGTGCTCAAAGTGAAAGAGACATTTCTGTTCACCGAAAAAAACACATTTTATTTAGACGGCACTCAAACCGCCCCCCATCCCAAAAATTGCTTTGTTTTTGAAAGAGAAAAGGTTACAGAAAAAAATGTATTTATTATTTTGTTTCATAGTGGAGAATAAAGCAAAAATATGTCATAGCTGTGTGATGAATAAGAAGTTGTGACTTTGAGGCGGTTGTTTACAGTATTTTTTATGGATAGTCATATATAGAAAGTTATGCTCACGTCCACATATAATTTACCTTGGGGACAACAAATCCCGGTTTCTTTACTAAATCCACGAAAGTGGCACATTGGTGCATATGTCCTCCTAATCCCTGTGGCTAAAACGCTAATTCCTCAATGCTGATAAAACTAAATATGGAAATCCAGTCATTTCTTGCCACTAAAGTTGAGACTTGAGACTCGATGGTAGAAGGTTGAACAAAGCAGTCTAACCAGCTCCCTTTTCAAACTTCAGACCTGGGGGACTCCAAGGTGTCGGAGGGCATGATGGGATAAATAATCCCTCTACCATTAGAGGTACACCCCCTGTCGATCCGTCCCATTGCTTATCGCCGCAGTCTTTTCATCACTACCCGAAAGCTCATGGCCAGGTGAGAAAATGGAATCCTCTTCACACCGACGGACGGATGCCTCTCTCATCCACCTGTCAAATTCCTTCCCCTGGGAGAGCTACTCCTTCGCGATCTAATGTGTGTAATCAACCCTAAACCCCAGCTAAATCACCACCCAGGACGTAAATAGTAACATATTTCCCTTTTTTTAAAAGAGTTGTAAACTCCACTGACACTGCAATTCACATCTGTGCTTCATCCAAGAGTGAACAAAATATCAGTGCTCTGAAAGGATGCCCCCCCCCAACAAAGACACCCGCTTATTGAACGCACGCTGCAGGCAGACCGCTTGTTGGGTCATTTAATTTATTCAAAATACTGTCATTTTGATGTCATTGCACAGAGAACTCCCAAGTCCCATTAGCAGCGCGCTAAAACTTCCCAGAGGTCAAAGCCCCTTTCAAAAATTTAGCGAAAAAGTGAGGGATACATCCGACCTGACCTCATTGGCTGAGCCGGCGGATGACACCGTTTCCTGGGAGTGCAGAGGACGCCCCTTCAGGGAACCCCCGCTGCCTCGCTCCTCACTCTACTTCTAGATTCAACGGTGCTCTGTTTTGCATGCTAACGTATCCAAAATCATGTCACGCATAATTGGTACAAATGTCATTCCAAATACCAACCATCAAATTAACATCCGCGCGTGATCACGTGATCGCAGTTGGGGGAGTTCGTCAGAAATGTTGTTGTCTTGCTTGATGGTCTGTTCTTGAGGCTTTATGGAAATGTGGATTTTCTGATTGCATTTGAACACTTCCCACCTGGAATCAACATGCATAATTGGTTGAATTTGATTTGCAAGTGTAAAAATTACACCTAACAATGCAGCTGTAGGAACAACACCACAACGTGAGAATTCCTGATCGTAGTCGGTCTCACGGGAAAAAACCGTGACAAGAGCAAGTGATTTTAACACGCGCTGTGTAAAAGTGATTTATAAATGAATTCAAGTAAGCCAGGTGTTTCAGTAGCTTACACGGGGTAGCATGTGGGAAACAGTCTGCCAACTTGCGCCTCCAGGTGTGCGTGTGTGTGTGTTTCGGCACACTAGCACTTTGGTAGGAACCAGGGTTGCGTGGACGTGTGTGTGTGTGCACGCTGGGTTTGATGAGGTAGAGGCGTTCCTCAAAGGAGAGGACAGCAGCAGGTGTGCAGAGGATTGAAACATGTGGAGACAAAGAATGTGTCCTTCTGATAGTTTTAGGAAAACAAGTAACAAACAGAGAAATTACTTTAAAAACAAATTTGTCTTTTTTCATGGCAGCAGAAGTACTAACAGCTGCAAGCTGTTTTTTTAATCTCTTTTTTACTACTTTGTATTACAGAGAAAGGCCATTGAATCCCAACAAAACAGTACTGGCTCTCACAAATCACAAATCTAAAAGGCCAGTAAGGGGTTGTTATTTTGAATCGGATGGCCCTCAACCCAAGTCCTCAGAGGTAGAGTCTGCTCTGATATCCTGTCAGGAGAGGCCACCCGGCGCCAAAGCAAAAACACATTACGCCGCATATTCAGGTCTCTCGGCCGCCAATGACAACAACCAGTGTGAGCTGTATATTTGGTTTATGATAGATGAGTGGAATTCACACGGGTATTTGCCACATACGGAAGGATGAGACCCAGCCAGGGGATGAGTTTCAAATCCAAATAGTATATTTCATCACCGCTGAGCATATGAATTAGGGGGTAAGCGTGTCCACAATTCTCCCTTCTTTAGATATAGATGGGATCTGCAGTTAGAAATGAAGGACTCGTATCTGTTCACTATGTGTATTAGGAAAAGGATTGAGTGTTTGCCAACGGTTGGGTGAGTTTTTAAACCCAAAACAACTTTATTATTTTCGGATTGTTAGCTCTGACTGAGATAATCCGGAGACCAAGTTGACACGGGAATCCAAATGGAAGCCTGGGAGGTCAATTGAGCTTGAGTACTTAATACAGTGTGAAAACTACTGGCTAATGTGTGATAAGCACATGTCTCCAAATATTATTCAGCGGTGTTTGGGATTTTCTGTCATGGGATTTAATCCTCCTCACCTCACAAAGCTGGCACCGGCCTGAACTGCAGCTGCCTTGTGCTAAAGTCCTCTCTGCGCCGCAAGATTGTGCAAAAAAACAAAACGAAGGTGAAACAACAGTTTGTTGAAAGATCTTTAGTGCGAGACTCAACCTGGTGAAAGCGGCTGTGAAAAGCTCATGGCGGGAACTGCTTGATTTATGTTTGCTTTCAGGCTACACGAGCACTGTTAAGCCTCTTACATGTCTGATAAAATAAATCAAACTCTAACGTGAATATATATTCAGCTGGGTTTTTTTTTAACCCATGCCTGCAGTTCAGAGGTGTCCTTGTCATATTTTAGAAACACTGATGGGAAACAAAGGACCTTTAACTCTCCATCTTAATTCAACGTGCTTGATTTAAAAGCTGGGACGTTGGAGCAGCCAAAGACTATTGACCACTGTGGAGCCGTTGAAGAGCGAACTCACGATGCGGGACACGGATGCTGTCTGATTCTGCCCCCGTACCAGGTTACCTGCAGCAAGCTGCAGAGGCGTGATGACAATGTCCGTCGCTGTATCAGGATGGGCCTGGTACGCAAGTGTGTGCATAGTGGGTTAGGGTTTAGAGAGATTGAACCAAAGGGGGGTTATTTTTCTGGGTGCTCGTCAGCCCTGCGGCTCATCTCAGATTGAATATGAATTATTGGATTTAGACATGCATAATTAAACAAGCACTGATGTGTTCTTCTGCATTTCAAAAACTAAACCTACAACACGCCACCAGATTTTTATACTGTAATTGACATTCTTCATAATATGGCTGTAGTAATTGTTGGAATGCTTTGAAGCCTTCCAAGCATTGTTCTTCGAATCTTTGTTCAACTATTTATATTTCTTCCGTGGAACGTTTCAACTACTTCACACTTTCAGCTATTAAAACACCAAATATTAAAATGTTCAGGGACAACTACTACTAATGTTAATACAAATACTACTGTGACTGTATAAGTACTACAGCTGATGATACTAGTACTACTACTACTAACACTATTACTTATATTTTCTACTGCTATTGATACTAAAACTACTATTACTTATTTTACTGCTAGTAGAACCACAATTACAACTTATATTACTACTACTACTACTTCAGCTTTTGTTATTTCTGTATTTATTCAAATATTTTCAGCAGTTTTTTAAAATTAATTTCAACCTTTCCTATTTCTATATTTTCAGCAATGTTTTTTCATTTCTGTATTTTGACCAATTTTCTGAAATTAATTTCAGCTTTTAGCATTTCAATGCATTTTCTAGTTATAAATTGTTTCTGTATGAGCAATTTACTCAGTTGTGTTTTTCTAATTTAACACCCTGTGTTGCCATTCATTTCTAAAGCGCTTTCATTAAAAGTCTCCATTGATATCCTCGCAGTGTGTGGGCAACTTTACCCAATGGAAGGCGTCTCTCTGAATAACTCACCACTCGCCACTTGATTCTGTGCTGAGTTTGTGTGGGAGAGCACCAAGTCACTTTGACCCGACATTGCCTCCGGCCTTCCTATCTGCAGGCCTCATCACTCCCTTGAAGTCTCCGGCTTCAGCCAGGTGTCCCAGTTATGAGTCTAGAGGGATTCTCGTTGCTGACATGCCCAGATTTCAAAGTTAGGTTCGAATAGCACATTTTCAATGGGTCACAATGAAGTTGGAAACCTATAAGGTGAATGGTTTAGAGGCAAGGATTTAAGTTTTGGCAGTATCACCGAATGGGTTATGAAAAAACGGAGGAAAAAAAAAACAGACTGCTGGCAGTATTTAGTGATTCTAATGACGGCGCTTGAGTACTAATGAGAAAATGTGCTGATCTGAGATAATCGGTGAAATACAAGGACACAGCATGGTCCCTACATGAGACGTGCTTTGTTTTCAAGTCACTCGTGAAAGACCTTTTTCAAATGAGGCCGATTAACCTCAGATACCCACTGACAATCTCATTCATCCTGCATGAATGCGTGTCCTCACCAGGCGAAGCCGGGGCGCTTACGAATTCCCGTCACCCCGGCCGTCCCCTGGAACGCGGGGAAAGAGGGGGAGGGGACGTCTGTTCCTGCTGATTCATATTTTAACGAAATACTTCCTTCACACTGACTGCAGCCACAGACAGACACTACGAGACATGAAGGTGTGCTGTAACGCGTTCCCATTGGCTGTCTGTCGGCTGCCTCCCTGGACGGGGACATCAGAGGACAGACCAGTCGCTGCCTGTCAGGACGACCGTGCTCAAAAAGTGGGAGACCTTCATTTGAAAAGCGGGCCTTGGAGAGAAGGCTGTCTTTTGATTCCAAGAGACGCAATTTATATGGAGACTCTCGTGCATACATTTCAGGCTAATGACCGGGAGCAAGCCAAAGCAGCCATTTCATTTTTTTTAAATGGCTCCTAAGGTCATTTTGTTAAGAGGATGGAAAAGATAAATAATCATTACTTCATCCATCCACTTAATTCATCAATGTTTTTGATAAATTCTTTATACCTTTGCCGCTGGCATTCAAAGCTGCATTAACTGGGTACAAATTTAAAAATATATATATATTATATATACCCATATTGGTATCGGTGACTGACTCCAGAGGCAAACAGGTGGACGACTCAAGGGTTTGTAGTGAAGCACCACATTTGGAACGGTTCTAAAAGCACATTGGGAAATTTAGGGAGGGAATGATAGCCAATTTTATTTAAGTTGCTCTCCGATAGATACCCAAAATGATGCACCTGCTTCATTTTAGTGCCGGAAAAATGACACTCTGCCAATGAATGAAAGCTTACATCACTGAGTGCAGCACACACTCCGGCTGCCCAAACTCTCGGGGGCATCCATAACATGAAGCATGGATCCATTTTGGGGCTTTATGGCCACTTGATGAAACACGTTGGCAATGTCCGGCTCTTGCAAAGTAAAAGCTGCAGGTAATTTTAATAACATGCTACTCAAGAGAGGCTTTAAACCGGTTGGGTCCCGGCTCCCTACACTCCACCCGCTGCCCATGGCACCGCACGCCCGCGAGAAAAAGAAGAATAGCTGTACGAGGCATAACTGAATCGAATGTCGGGAGAAGTCAAAAGAAACTATTTGCTCTCTATATTTTGCATTTACTTCACAGACTGGGTCGAAATGAAATGAATGCTAAATTCTTGTTGTTGGAAGGCCAACAAAATGGATACACGGGAACGGCATCGAGGGACCCGGAGGCGGGCGACGTGCCTGCTGCCGCTCACTGCTTCAGAGTGTCCGTACCGCGCTCCTCTTGTTGGCCTCGTCAGAGCGAGGTTAAAAGGGAGGAGGCGCGGACAGGAAGCGGTTGACAGAGGTTGGCCTCGAGATGTTGGCTGGGGAAACAATACGTCTCAGAATGCTGCCAGCCTTGCAGGATTTCCTTTTTTGACGAGTCTAGTTTTTTTTTCCGGGCTAACGGGTTCAGTTCTCAGCGGGATGGGGGGGGGGGGGGACTTGAGACGGTTGTTGGCATGATGAAGACAAAAGTCAGCATTTTTAATAACAAATGTGTGTATCCGGGAGAGTTTGTTTTTGATGGTCTATATTCCAATATAAAATAGTTCAAAATGTTTTCAAGTGGTTAAAATAAAGCAACTTTTCCTTGGTACTTATAATACTCACTGAGGAGCACATGACTCACCACCCACTGCTGCCCATTTTGATTGACATTTAATCCACACATGGGCATATGAACTTGTCAAGGATGACCTTAACAACCCGGTCTGACCAGTGTCTTTATCATGCCGGACACAGCATGTGCAGTGTGGGCCTTATTCAGTTTGAATACATCTTGATTAATTGCTTCCATTTAGGGACATGATATCAAAGCCCCCGGACTGAAGTGAGGCCAACCCTGATTTGTATGACGCCCAAGAAAATCAGAATAACCATCAGATTTGATGGTAATTCTGGTTTTTCAGTGGAATGGGTGAGGAAAAAGTGTCTTGAATCTTATTGGGTTGTCATCCGGAGAGGAAACAATAATGAATTACAATGTATCTATTGGTGGCAGTGTGTTGCTCTCTTGCTGTATCAGTCACTTTTCCTCTTTTCGCTGAAATGCAATTTGGTGTGAAAAATCAGAGGGAATAAAACAAAAGATAAATATTCAAAGATAACACATTGAGTCGTGCCAGCATGCGGCTGACATAAAAATCGGACTCTTGCGAGTGTGGCAAAGATGCTAAATGCCCTTAAGCGTGCTCTCGCTCTCTAATTGATTTGTTTGCCGGTCCATACCTGGAGAGTAAGCAAAATGGATTTTCCATCACATTCTACGGAGCTGGCTCCCCTTCATGCAAATGAGGGACATGTTCCTCCTGCTCCGAGCCGTGAGAATGAGTCACGCAGTATCATGTCAATTTGCGATAATCTTCATGAAATCTACGTCTTGAAAAAATAAATGTTCTTGTAGCGACACTTTACAGGCAGAATGAGAAATGTATTTGATGTTCCGTGTACGGCAGAAACAGCAATGATCGAAGGGGAGCAATTTTACTTCTCGGCCCCAACAAACTTGAGAAATGATATCTCTGAAGCGTTGAAAAGTAAAAATAACAAATGAACACAACTCTGTACTTTCAACTGAGTATATGACAGTTTGGGGAGTTTGTTGCTATGTGAAAACTATTAAAATTGACAACGGAAACAGACTGAATTAGCGAGCAAACACCCGAGTCAGACATGATCAGTATGGCTTTAGATTAATAGCGTCAACAAACACTTTTCATTTCATTTAACTTCACTTCTGCTTTGCAGTGTGACTTCATGGAAACCAAAGAAATGAGGGTGACCCTAAGTGTGAAATTAGCACCGAGACATCTCCGGCCGCGACTCGTGTGAGAAATGAAGGTGTCAGTGATCATGATGGATGTTCATTATTCCGGTGGTCGGCCACGAGTCTGATGAGATTGATATTGTAATCTGTGGGTAGAATGAGCACTTCTAGTCGTCTCCCCGTTGCAGCATTTGCAGAGTTTGGACTAAAATGGCTGCGCGAGGTTGCAGCAAAGCTCCGCCCACAGGCCCCGCCTCCACGCGTCCTCTTGTTTTCTTTGAATTAAGTAGAAACCACGTGCCGTCTCTTACATAAGCTGACATTTCCCAGCTCCAACGGTACTCCTAAAAAAACAAACAAACGCGCTCCGCGGCGTTCCGCTTTAGGGTTCGTGATAATCAGTATCTCGGTCTGTTGAAGTGTGTTGCAGAATGATCGATGAGCTGGAAAACTGCCGAGTGTTCCCCCGGAATGCTGATCTTTGTGGTATTTTACTCTCCAGAAGAACTGTGCCAGAGCTATTGCGCCATGTTCTCTGTATATATCCTCCTCCCAGGCAGCATGAAGTCCACCACTTCTATAATTCATTATGTAGACTTTCTCCATTCAAAGAACTGCTTATCGGAATTAGGGAGGTTTCTGAAATGCCTTGCTGTGGGCCTGTGCCATATCTGTCCAGCAGAGGTGTTATTCCAAGCTGTTGCTATTTACTTGGAGTGTGCGCTGAAGCGTGAGCACGGTTTGTCCCTTCAGTTTTGACCAGGTTCTTATCACATACTTTACCATCATTTTCCCCTTTGTGCCCATTCAGATGATCTGCAGCAGTGAGTCTGGGACGAGGAGCCTCTGCACACATCGGATGTGATGGGCAACGGGGTTTGGAGGAGTCATGTTTAATTCCAATGGAAGTTCAATCTAGTTGAATAACATTTTCTTCCATTAGTAGACTGCTTCATTCAGTTATATACTATGTCTCACGCGTTTTAATGTTCACATTGGACATTTCTGCAGCAAGAGTTACAATACAGTAATAAACTCTGGCATGTTAATGAATGGTCTACATTTATTCATTTAGTAGCCAAGCCTAAATTTCATCTAAACCATCCCATGGCTGTCGCGTTTGGCTATTGTAGACATTAATAATAACGTTCATATTTTTGATGTGTTCAGTTAACTGAAAATTAGTGGTGGTGTTTTCATGGCTAATGCTTTAGCTCGCTTTTTGACTCACTCTAAATTGATTTGAGTAAAGTGTTAACCGTCTCCACAAGGATTGCACCTGTGCTTTTTCTTGCTTATTGTGAAACTGAAGTGAATTCCATCACCTCCGGTGTTGCTCTCGGCCCAATGAGCCACGAGTGATCAATCCACGCCTCGAAAGAACATTGGGGTCCAATTGAAAACCTGCGTGTCCATGGCTGTGCATGCTTTGTGACTCTCCCACTCCACGGCTCATCCTTTTCCGTCGCGTCTCTTGCTCAGTGTTTCTCCGCGCGGAGGAACGCCGGTGCAGCAAATTAGCAAACACAGATTGCATTGATTGCCGGGTCTAATTGAAAGGAAAGCATCCCCGGTTGCGGAGTGCATCTGCTTGCCGGTGCAGAAATGGGCATCTGCGCCCCAGCTCACCTCATCAGGCAAAAAGGAGCCAAGAAAGCTCTCTGCCGTCGACCACTTAACTCGGCACTCAATCACACTTTGGGAAGAATCCTTTTTTTTTTTGGTCAGGCGACATGGCAGACATACGACGTTGCCCGGGGGAAAAAATAAATAAAAAGGGCGCTAGCACTCCTTCCCCTGTTTTCTCTCTGCGAGAGACCACGGGGGAAATCATCCACGGACACGGCGGGATATTCAGCGGAGCATTTGATGCACTGCTCCGTTTGTCTGGGACAAGATCTGAGGGACTGTGCAACACTTGTCGAGGAACCAGGCCGCCGTTTATTGTTGCCGCCACCACTTTGCACAAATGCTCAGTGTGCAGAGTTTTTGCCGATCGCCGCTGATTGAGGAGCAGCATTAAGCACATTGTGCATTGGAGGGCTATCAGACACGAGCCACTCGATCTCCAGACAGCACTATGTTTGATTTCACAATGGTGTCGGAGAGTGTCTCAAATCCCAAACACAAAAAACCCCCAAAGTGCCACTTACCGGATCTATAACGCTCGGTAGGAAAATAGATGGCCACCGGCCTCTTTTTAGTCTGATTGAGCCATTTTCCACAGCCAGGCTAAGGATTCATTGGGCCCCGTTCTCCACCAGACGCGGCCAGAGGAGGTTTTAGGAGCCAGTGATCGGATCCACTTTGGCTCGACATGGTTCGAACCCCGGCGCAAAGTACGGGGTGACGACTTCCTCAGCCGAGGGAACTATCTTTGGTCTGTGCCGTTACTGCTGACTCGGTTGTGTCTTAAGGAAGGAACAGTCGGGGGTGGGATTTACAACGTTAAAGGTCAGGCTCTTCAACAATTAGGATGAAGGTGTGTCTGCGCTTCGTTTGCTGTTTGAAGAAGCCTTGCTTCAGTATTGCTGCTGCAAAGGACAGACTCGCGCTGCGGCTCATGGACACTCTCATTTGCATGCAAATCCCATAAAATGCAAAACGGCTGAATAAATGAATCGTAGGCATTCAAACGCTCATTAGTGGGGAATTTGACAGTATCTCAAGTGATGCCCTGGGGTTTATTAGTCATACATGTCTTTTTTATGGCTTCTGGTGAGGTGAGAGGTGTTTCATAAAAGGTGGCGGCCTATTTTTTCGGGGGACTTGAAGCGGACAAGTTGTCTAACAGAATTAAGCAGCAATCCGCAAAATGTCAAGGCCAGAATGTCAGTCACAGCAGAGGGAACAGAGAGAGATTATGTAGCCTTCACTGAAAAATGCTTCACCAGAAGATGAAGGGGAGCTCGAATGAATCAACAACTTCACACAATTCTCTTGAATTAATCTGTATACGTATGTGTATTCATGTTATAGTTCACTTTAATTTTCTCTTTCACTTCAGCAGCTCACAAAACAATCATATTTAAATCATGTACCTCAAATGATCAAACGATGAAACATGATTTGCGTTTGAACCCATGTTCAAAAGGAATAGGTTAAAGTTGTGCTGTTGGACAAATGGATGGTGCAGGTGGCATCAGCAAGGTGGTGTGGTAAGAATAAGAGGTCCGTTGAAGTTCAGTGTTGCCACAGTTAGTTACTAGAAAAGGTAATCTGATTACTGACTACATATTACTCCTTTAAAAAGAAAAACTTAGTCATATTACAAGTTGCTTTATTAGTTACATTCAGCAGCAGCCGACAACACCCCCGCTGCCTCAACATAAAAATGACAACTGGTTAAGCCAACACTCACTTTATCTAGTCGAGTGTGGAGGGGGGGGATCCGAACGGCTAACGGTACGGCTGACGGGCCGTTGACGGCGCGGCTGTCACCCGGCGGGCCGGACGCACTCTGGGGGGGCGGGTGGTACAGACTTATGTGCACACGCGCCCCGCTGTTATAACGGTAGGGGAAACACTGGCTCGATAGCACTTTGTCACCACCAGCACAGAGTGTACAACCAACCTTGATATTTCCATCTGACAAATACTCAGAATAGTGATTGTATTTCCAACTCGAAAATGCGCATCTCTCTCTCCTGTTGTTTGTGTCTTGCGTGGTAGGTCTATGTATAAACACGTGATGGGACCCTCATGCTGAAAGCGTGACTTAATTTTCGCATAGGCTACGTGGCTTCACTCCCAGAGACGCAAGAAATCAAATATATATTCCACTATTAATAACAAAATAGTAACGCACAGTGACTTGGACAAGTAACTTTAATGTGGTTACTGGTTTGGACATACTAACTCGTTACTGAAAAAGGTGGTCGGATAAGAGTAAGAGTGAAGATACATTTTGTTAAGATGAAAATAAACACGAGGAAATAAACAGCACATCTGCCACACCAGTCAAGCGCCAACTCGGGCGGCCCGGGCGAAACCGGATTGATTCACATCCAAAGCATACGTTTCTCCTCATTTGCATCCACGCCGTGTTTGAGGCAAACAGGGTGTTGACCTTCACCGACCAGTCGCAGCTTTTGTGGGTGGCCCAGCGAGAGAAACGGCCCACAGCTGCGAGTTGTGGGGCGGCTCAGTGAGATTTAATGCTGCCAGGGGAAAGGTGACAATTGGTGAGAAGGTGTTTCCAGCTAAGACAGCTATGGACCCCTTGAGACAGCCCAGATGAGTCCATCGCTCATTTCTACCGCCAGGAGAAAGGCGAGGATAATTGTCTCTGTTCTCATGGCTGCTTCAAATTGCTTTGAGAGATCGAGGGAAGTCATAAAGGAGTAACTAACCACCTTGGCTCTGACAAAAGACTGGAGTCAAGCTGGGAACATGTCGTTTTTCTGTTGTTTATTCCGTACTAACCTCTAACGGATGCTTTATGCGCGATGCACACCGCCTCGAACTGAGTGAAGGTGCTTTTCCACTTCTGAAAGATGCCATCTTACAGTGAAAGGTTATTTCTATATTCAGGTTGCAGAGTTAAACCCTACTCTCTGCCTCTCCTCTGGCAAAAACATGTGTTTTCCTGATTGATCACTTAACACCACACATTTGCCTCTTTTCAATAATCGCGTCGAGCGGCTGTCCGCCTTTAGACAGTGTGCGAAATGTGTTTGCCAAAGTGAGACTTATAAAGATTTCAATGTAAAAAAAAGAAAAGAAAAAGCTGCTGTGTTTGTTGTTCGTGTGAACATATGCGCCCTTATTCTCACACTGTTACGCTTTGAGTCGTGTAGGAGTCACAGTGCGGGACATAAAACCCTCGCGCGGAAGAGGAATGCTACAAAAAAAAAAACACTCACATCTAAAGTCACACTGGGAAAAACAGACGACGTGGACTGCAGTGCACCAGCTGCACAGGTCGAAACAGATTTCCCTCAATCTGCGAGTGCGACGTAAACAAGGAAACAACAATGTAGTGTCATCTGCATGTCATAATGAGGAGGAATATGCAGCAACATCTGCCTGCAGTATGCTCAGCGGCCGAGCAAAAACAACCAAATAAAGAAAGCAAATGTTACCACGCATGCATTATTCCTGCCGATCCAAGATCTCAGAAGGGTTTGAAGTGACGTGCACGCACACACACACACCCTCAGAGTTTAGTGAAGGGAATGATGATGCAGAAGACGTGCACACGTCCACCACACTGCAAACGTGGCGAGTGCGAGGGATGTGGTTCACTGGATAACACGAAAGGGGCGGGACATAAGGGAGAGGAACGACTGAATCTGATTTAAGCATACGAGTTGTTTTCGCACGAGACTCCTCAACTGTGGCAGAAATGAAATATACATGGAGTCTGTTAGCTCATTTTGTTCAGAGATCCCTGAGAAGTTCCACAGGGGAACACAATCAATCAATCATTGCCAACATTGGCATTATTAAAGTCCAGGAAAATGTGCAACACATTTAATCTTCATCCCTATTGTTACTAATACTCTAAATAAATGCATTCCTTAACATGATATTAACAGTTTGGATTAGTCAGGTTTCAGGTAAAATGCGAGACTAAAACCCGAGTGGCTCAGAGGAGCTTCCGGCAGCTCGTGTTCACGTTGTGTGTGTCAAAACATTCTGGTGCATCAGGTTTACATACACGGTAAATACCAGTTTCAATCCATGGTGCTAAATTGTCATAAGCAAATGCACTATGTACTGTCCGATGTGAGTTACTAAAGCTGATAACTACACAGCCCTGTAGTTTAAGGAAATGATAAAAAGAGCAAAACAAAGACACAACAGCATACTGTTAGATCTGCTCCTCCTTTTCTCGCTGTAAAAATTCTAGTAACCTAAGCATACAACTTTTTTTGCAAGCAAACTCTCATCCATCTATAATGTATTCCATTGTGAAAACAAAGCCCGCTAGATTTCTTCCAATTGTAATCGTGTGCCTTTGCGAAATGCCTCTTTTTAAGCTCCGGGTTGAGAAGACAAATCCACATCTTCATGTGAAATTTATTCTGACGACTGGGGCATTTCGCTCGATACACACAGCAAAATGGAATCTTCTTGTTTCCTCGCTGCTGCACGGTTCACGGATACGCTTTGAGTAAAGTGATCGCTGTCTTCAATCTGCACGGCTTCTTCCAAAATAAAAACTTTTTTCCCTCCCTCTTCTCTACTTAGTAAGTCCATAAAGTCACAGGCTGATGTGTCGCAGGAACGCCGGCCTCCAGATGTGCGCCTCGGAGGCTTCGCTTGGGTTGGTCCAAGCAAACAAACACACTTTCAATACGAAACGGACACACAGACAATCAAATGGAGCGCACGCGATCTTTAACAGACACACAAATATTAATACACGACCCGCACACACACACTTTGTGTCTTGTTGGAAGTGGCACAGAGCCCTTAGCGAGCGACAGCTGTAAGTGATGGATGCTGCGATGTTGACAGGAGGAGTAATTACGCTTTGTGTGTATGTCCCGGTATGGGGGGCCACCCATCACTCTCCATTACGGCCCCGTGTTGCGGCAGCCTTCCACTTTGTTTAGCAAATGAAATGCTTTTCCACCTGAGCGCTGCGCAGGAATACCGAGAGGCGTGGTGAGGCTGCATGTCGTGGGATACAGGGGGGAGGCAGGGGTGAGATAAACACCCCATGGTATGTTTGTGTTGCATCCTACGTGTGCTATGAAGGAAATGTAAGGGACACACGTGGAGAAAACAAGCCTCCTCCGTGTATGATTGCGGATGGATCTGTAAGCAATCTTTTCAAATCTACAGTATATACGATGGTCTGTTGATGGAATTTTGAGCTTTTTTCATCCGTCTTTTTCATTTTTTTTATTCTAGAAACATCAAACAACAAACAGGAAAGAGGGAGAATGTAATGAAAACAATGGTATCGCCGCACTCCATGCAACACATTATTACAGGGCGAAACATTCCATCTGTGGCGGATGGAGATGGGGCTGTTTTCTTTGTCACATCGCAAACTAAGAGGCGGCAATTATTGACATTGCCTTTGGAATTAACTACAAACGGAGGAAGAGGGAAACAATTTAGCTGTGGGACACAGCCAGTGGAAGAACATCCCTGCTTCTTGAACAACACTTCATGATTATCCGCCTGTAACCGTCTGCGTTTGGACCGGCGTCTTCTCCTCATCCTGCTTAATAAGATTTGCACCACCTGGACCCCGAAGGTATGATGAGCGATGATTGGCAGGAGTCATTATTGATATCAATCATCATTTGCCTCAGCACATTAGAACCATGTGTATAATCAAGCCTTCGGCCAAGGTCAAAATTACAAAATCATTACGATATTTCCAATCTAAATGACAGGACTAATCACTTCACTTTGCAACTATGCGAGCCGTCATCAGGGTGCCGGTGCACTGGCGTATGTGTGTGCACGTGCACATGCACAAAGTTCCGCTTGTACAATGATTAATCCTTGCTGTTGGGGGGTTAATAAGAGTAATTTGGCCGTGTGCAATCGCTCCAACTTCCCCAAGTTTGATGGTGTTAACATTTTATATTGCTGCTTGTTTCTCTAAAGCTTGTTAGGGGATGAAGGAGCTGTGTAGGTCACAGAGAGAACACACAAGACCGTGTGGCTATATTTAGCCGGCGGGCTTATTTTTTTTTTCCTTCCCCCTCGCCGACCCCGTCATTGGAGAGAGAAAAAGTTTGCGATGTTCTTGATGCAAATAGCCTCATTTCCTCCCTCTCTGCTCCAGTAACCGACTAAATCCACACGATGCAGGAAAACCTCCAGCTCCAGTAAGAGCAGGTGAACGCTGGAATAAATTTCAATAAGAGTGGTTCCATTAACTCCAACTTTTGACAGGCTGAGCATAATATTATTTAGAAGCGTGTCTGCGAGGTGATAACGGGCGGAGGGGAAAGCCACCAGGGCATCCAAATATAAAAAAGCGAGTGCCATTTGGTCCAGGTCTGCTCCTCGCAAGAATCGCTTGACGAGAAGGTTTTTAAGTTCCTATCAGCTCCTCAGACTCACAGCAGAAAGACGCAGCACGGTGTCTCCCAACCGTTAACTGTATGCATTTCAACTAGCAAATTCAGTTGTCATTCTATCACTTCATTTTGCGAGATTTCATTGAAACTCCCCGGAGGGGGGCAAATCTTATATGACTAATGTTAAGGTGATGGCGGCGGGATTTGAAGGCGCTCAAAGGATCTTGTGAGACATTCGGAATTTATCACAGCTCCTCGCTGGTGTAAAAATATTATATTCAAAATACATTATACTGTTACAGCTGTTGGCTGAGGCACGGAAGTCTCGAATCAGGGCCACTATAGAACTTAGTTGATTTTTATGTGGTTTTATCTTGTGTCACACTTTTGTGCAAACAGCCGTGTTGGAGTGTAATAAAGTGAAAAGTAATTTTTAAAACATCTCCAATCAGTTTTTATATAATCAGCCTATACAACTCAAAGGCTTTTACAGCCAAAAAGACCAAATTACATTTGTTTGGACGGTTCACTGGTTATTATCTCTGATGATATTATTTTAGCGATGGAGCGTGGCTGCTTCTTAACGCACACAGTAGTCACAGGCACCGTTATGCTGGGGGCTGCTTAACAAACCTTTAACAGGGGGATTTCACGCTCACGGTTATGTCTTTGGGAGACGTTTCTTCTCCTCCTATACACAAAACAAACGGTGCTCAACACGGCAGATTAATCGGCCAGATAACATGGCAACCTGGCAATGGCCCGGTACGTGGCAAATGGCGACCTCCTGGTTGCTACTGAGACAGCTATTGTGTTGACATTTGCTCCGTTCGCAAGTGAAGCATTTCAGTCGAGCCTGGATTCTCCCAAATAGTGGACAGGTGAGTGATAACAGTAAAACAGTGTGTTTATAGACTCGGGATGCTCTGCTGAACTGTTCCCTGTCCATCCCATTGATGGGTTCATCTCTGTGTCCGCACCATTGAGTCATTGACGGGTCGGACCACCAGGTGTACTATCCACTATGGCCGTCTTCATTTTTTTGGACGGTTCAAGCAAAACGACACGGGTAAAAGAAAACAGCCTCTCTGGGCGTCTGTGTGTATGTCTACCTGTCGGAGCCCCGTGGGATCTCAGTGTGCGTCCTGTCCAGATCCGCATCGCTGTCGACATTTTAACAGGCCTGCAACAAAAAAAAAAGAAGACATTTATTGATATTGCAACAACATACAACAAACAGGCTTATAAAGCTGTCACAGTTGTCAATGTGTGGGGAGCTTGCTCCTGAGGGTCTGTCTGATAAAGCCATAATGAAAAGTCAATGAGTGACATACTGTACAAATACAGATCACACCACACATAAAGATTGTGCTCGTATTTCATGCTTCATCACTATAGTAATTATGATGGACCACCTCAGATGATGCTGATACTACAATATATACAACAGACCTATTCTATTGACACGGGGCAGCTCACGTCTTACAAATGATCATTATTTTGTGCCAACAAGACGTCGTAAAACGCGGCATTAATTGATGGCTCGTGCAGCAGATCAGCGCGACACAGGCCATCAATTTATTTTCCCACCCAGGCCGGATCCAAGTGGAGCAGGGTGCATTAGTGTCTCCTGTAAGAGCTGTCAAAGGACACAACTCAAGTTTAACTCAGCATCTTCACCAGCTAATGGGGGATTAAGGATGTAAAAACAGACAACGCTTCGAACGCTGTCATTGACTTCACCACTTCTTTTAGGAAGTGCACTGTGGAACAGCAGTGAACACTATAATCAATACAATTACATTAATATAGTATTTAAGGACGGGGGGTGGTGTCTTTCAGTGTACCGCATGTTCTCGCTTGTGCTGCGTGACTCTGCCTAAAACATGACGGCAACAACGGCTCTGCTAGCGACTTTGATTACATAACTTAAAATGTAAAAAAATACCTGATGATGCTAGGCCAGAAGAGTCAGGGACAATTATTGCCAAAGTATGTTGGACATACAAGAAAGTCCAACATACTAAAAAGAAAGCAGCGTCTGTTTAATGTTCTTAACTCAAGTTTAACTCAACTAATCAGATAATTTATGCCTGGGTTTCTAATCAGGCTCTAATCCATTTGTCTCACTAAACTCCTTTTGCCATATTTTGGATATATAACAAAGAGGTGAAACTAAGAATCACATAAGCCAACGTTAGAATGGTCAAATAAACTACGATCAAAGGAATTTATTTGCTGGACTGGAGGCTTTTTGAGGTGATTTAAGAATCTGGACCTCTCCGGGCCTGTTCGGCCATTCATTACACGTCTTTCTGATAGGGAGCAGGGGGCCGAGCACCTGCCTCCCGTGCAGGTCGAGAATCATGTTTTGGCTTGTTACGGATAGCTCTAGCCTGGATTCGACCCCCCCCCACCCTGCCGCACAAACACCTTCTCCCCCCCTGCCGCCGATACAGGAAGACGGACGGACACAGCCAAGGCTGCAATGACAGCAAGTGGCTCTCACAATCGGTTCTGTCGACTGTCACGATTTGCCTCACGTCCCAGAGCACCATGCCTGGTGTATCCTCTATGTGTGTGTGTGTGTGTGTGTGTGTGTGTGTGTGTGTGTACACACGTGCAGACAGTCCCCTGTGGGCTACGGCTGGCTCAGCACTCTGATAACGCTGTAGACAGACCAAGGGCACCTCTCCCTCCCTGTTCTCATCAGCCGGTTATGCTAAGTTCACAAGAGCAACCCCCCCCCAAATAAAAAAAGAGGATCCCACTGTGTAGGAAGTGTTATCAAAGTAATATGCGCTCCGAAAGCATTGCTCCAGGGTCCTGAAAAGACCCGCAGTCGGCACAGACACTCTCCTGGTTCCTCATAGGCATCTTTTGAAGTGAAATCCATTTTACATTTATGCAGGTCATAACCCCCCCCAAAGAGTGACTGTAGATCAACGTTTTCCTTTAACTACAGTTTGAAGCTTGTACAGTTGGCATGTGTCATAGTATAATATTCAATCGCCCTAAAGTTCAGGATTTTTTAGGGCGCCAAAACAAGTATAGAGTATTTAATATGCGGATGAAGAAAAAGCTGGGAGAAAGAGAGCCTGGATTTGGTTACTTAAACACAAACAAAAAATCAATCCAGAGAAAAATCGACAACAAAAACATGCAATGAACTGATGACACAAAACATCATGTCAATGAAGGTGACCTGTTAGATTTCACTGCCTGCAGTCACATAAACATGCCTTTCCTTTCCATATAATCAATGGGACGGAGGATCACAAGGCTCTCGGGTCCACAGACTAACACACACAGACACACTTGAAGTAAATATTGACTGGAAATAATGCCCATAGGCTTGATACAACTGAGTTCAGATGCTCACAATTTATCACATGTCACATCGGCTCCCTTGGCCTGACAGTCAGAGCATGATATCAGTAACATATTCGGATGGCCAGGTCAGGTCCACACACACACACACACACACACACACTGATATGAGACACATGCAGATGCAGGAATAGAAAACAGACAATGAATAAACATCAGACTAATTTTAGGGGTGCTGATGGCACCTTCTTGGGGATGGTTGGCTAATGGCATTCCCAGGCGCCAGTTGCATCACACGAGCTATGCCTGTCAGGTGCTTGACCCCGCCCTCTTATAAAGGATATTTGGGGTGTTTTGAAGTGGGGCTGTATACGAGGCCCTTCTTTCTAATCCCCACAGTGGACGGCGCTCAGCATGCTGCCCTGGGTGGGAGTTAAAGCCCATCTTTAGAACATCCAAACTCTCTCTTTCACCATCTCACCGAGTGCTCCTCCCGATGCTTCCAGCTGGCATTAAAAAATACAAAAACACATAGATTCCAGCTCGCGCTTTGTTAAAGATTCGCCTCCGGCTAAATCGGTGGAAATTCTGTTAATAACTCGACCTTGTCGTTCGCGGGGTGAGATGTGGCGCAGAGACCAATGGGGGCTGCCAACTTCTCCTTATTGAGCTCATTCATTTGTTGTAATAGTATTTGCTAAATGAATCACATGTAGCCCGTACAGAGTCCTTGTCCTCAGTAGAAATACAGGATTCTATAAGTTCTTTTCTGCAATAAATGAGTCTGGGGGGGATTTAAGTAGAAATATGAAGTGCACATTGATTGTTTTGGTTTTCATATTGTGTGGCGAACTAGACGAAGATTAGAAAGGAGTGAAGCTACACCAAGATTAAATCTTCAAAGTAGCTACCCCGACACGGGTCTGCTCAACCATCTGTTCCTCCAAGTTAAGTTTATAACAACTGGGACCCATGGGATCAAAAGCTCTCATGCCATTTTGATCTCCAATTTTGTAAATCAATTCTGATGATATAGTTTTTCGGTTTTTTTTGTGGCCATCTGCCACACAAGAGCCATGAACTATGTCAGCGTTTATTTACCATTCAGGCGGGTTTACGTTTACGTCGAATGTAGAAGAAGGTAATGAGGTCTATGTTTCAGTGTGATGTCAGTCGGCAGGGGGTCCGGCTAATGACCACGTCCCCGTCCATGTGAAATTCACATTGAATATTGAATGAGCCTTGAAACAGCATGAGGAAACGCACCAGGCTTTGATTAGGCGGTTACTCGATGATATCTGCTATAAGTGCGCATGAGCACACGGCGCAGCCAATTTCATATACAATGAAGTCATTAGTTGCCACAAGTTGACATTTTGTGTCCAGCAGGCTGCTAGTTGCCGTCGGTCCAATTAGAAATATTAAGAACACTCTATTGTGGGTTTCAAAAGGCAACCTGACTTCCCTCTTTGCAGAAACTCGATGACAATAAACACAGATAAAAAAAAAAAAAGAAGAAGAAAAAAAAGACGTGCCACATATTGCTCTCACACTTTCCAAATGATTATTTTTTTAGACATGCAAGCAGCGAGGCTCTGGGGAGGACAACGTCAGCCGGTCTGCCACTTCGGTTCCGGCTGAAATATCTCAACAACCATCAGATGGATTGCCGTGACATTTGGTACAGACGTCCATGGACCCCCGAGGGCGAGGCTCACTGACTTTTATGATCCCTTGACTTTTCCTCTATCGCCACCAGCAGGCCACAGCTTTCACCTCACCTACGGGGACGTGGCAGGAGGGCATTCAACTCAACCTCCTAAAAACGTGCCTTCTCAAAATTCTCAGATTATGTATTAACTGGGTTACATGGTCCTTCGTGTTGGCTGAAATAATTTAATATTAATTAATTTATATACTTTGATTAAAACAATATTAAAAAGTGGATTATTTTACCCCCACCATGTCTCGGAAATGATACAGATTGTTTTCCCTAATTTTTTGAAATATTTACTATTCCATCCTTCAGAAGACAGTTTGTGGTTAAATGATTTATCTCAAACTGACTGACTGATGCCGTGCAGCTTTATATGTAGATTTAAAGCTGCGTGGCTCATTTTCTTCAAGGGCAGTTGTGCCCCTCCCCATGAATAACAATAAAAGTATCTTGTCGTCACTTTACAGCCGTTCTCATGCGGGAGGTTAGCCATACTGCAGCCAGAGGTTTTTCGGCAGCTCCTCTCTCTCCTCCTCCCGTAGATCTGCCAGAGATCAGTCATAATTACGGCGACTCCTGCCGCTTACTGACGTCTCTCCTCGCGTTACTATGGAAACGGCTGCCATCGCGACAAAGGCGGCCGGATTGGCGTGAAGGGGATCTGTATTTCCCATCGGCCGTATCTGATTAAAAAGCCCAGCATAGCTAACAAAGGCAGGAGCAGGAAAAGAAAAAAGGGGCGGGGGAGGGCTCTTTAATTTCCACACGCTACTGGCGCCTGAAGGTCTCGCTTATCCAGAGGAAAAGATACGGGGTCGCCACTCGCGGCTCTAATGGCTGCCGCCGGTTAAACTGTACCTGCATTCTTGATAAGACTGAGAAGGGTGATGATAGATCATATAGGTTGACCTAATGGGTCTTCACTTGTATGATTTAAGTCAATTGCCGGTGTGCATGTGACAGCAATTCCGTGCATGATTGACTGGGAGAGAGGAGGATGCAGACGCACTCATTCCCCCAGACAACCGTCGAGGCGAAGGTGTGAATTATTCTTTCGCCGCAAAAACCTGCCGCCAACGTTTGCGTCTGTCATGTCGTTGTGGCGCCATGAATAATAAAAGGTTCATTACTTGAGGAGGTAAGCAGCGCAACTTGAGGGGCTAAATTATGGATGTTACAAAAAAAAACATGCCTCATTATACAACCAGCAGAGGTCAGGTTAGAAATCAGACGCCCACTCGGCTTGAACCAGGAGGTTGTTGTTTTGTTCGGCTCCTTTGACCTCGTTCCCCCCGGGCGGGCCCCGGCTTTAGCTGGCCAACCGAGGGACGGTCAGCTGATTAAACAAGCAGGAAATGGACTTGGTGAAAAGTTAATTAGGGTGGTAATGAAAGAAGTGGGCTGGGCGCGTGCTGCGCTGATAGAGCAGTGTCAGGCGTCAGCATGTACCGATGATAAGCTCAGCCGGTTCAGAGAATACTGGACCATAATCTTTACTTCCCCCCCCCCCCGGGTGAGGCGAAATAGCATCTTTTCGACGTACAGCGGTGCGTGAGGATGAGTTCAGCATTTCAAGGTCGCCGGTGATGTAAGGGAAGGGACAAAGGAGGCTTTTATCTGCAAAGGAATGTTGTTTTGGCCCTAAACTTAATATCTGTTACAAGGGATTATTTTCCCGCTTATCCCGCCTGACTGTTCAGTGCTGTGTGAAAGTCCTATTTGGATTTGTGAACCAGGCTTAATCCCGTCTTGCTACTTTTGTTTACGAATACAAAACTGTGCCCAAATCTCGGATAAAGTGAGAAGGTTATTTTCTTCCCCTTTACTGCACATATTCACCCATTTAACCTGATTCTTTTGGAAGTTGTACAAGATGACAAAATGTTTCATTCACAAAGCATTAACAATCAACATAAAAAAAATGTCTTCTTTGTTTTCCACACCTATTTGATGAATACATATACTGTATTATATACAGTATATTAATACATCAGCCCCACACCAGTAGTGCTCCTTGCAATTAAACATAGGTGCTGCAAACAAAGTGTGGCATGATAGCTAATCAGAGTCGGGTATGTCTTTGTGGGTTGAACGTGAAGAAGTTGAACCCATCAAACTAGTAAATAACAAGACGTGTACTGTCGATGGCTGTGTAAGAGCATCTCCTATATTTTCTGAAAGCTCTCCGGCAATCTCTCTGCTAATGTGTTCCTGGTTCAGCTTCACACAAGCACTTTCAGAAGGTGCCATTATCTACTTGAATAAACACCCATAAATACTACTCCAGAACTTGCCTGGAGATCCATTCATAGGTGCATCCCCACCAGGAGCAGCTAAAAGCTATTCCGGCATACTTTTAACAACGGCACTTTGAGAAAGAAAAAAAAAAGGTGATTTATAGTATAATAAATGCATCACAACATTCATGTTTCTTTCATTAATTCATTTGAATGGCCAGAGCCATGTTTAAACTTGCAGAATGTTCTACAGGGGCTGAGAGAGGAAGAAGTAGTGAGATAAACGTGGTTCCTGGTTGTACACATCGATACGAGGCAGCTGTGCCAAAGGTTATCATAGAAGAGACTTTTGTCTGCAGTACAGCTTGCATTCACCCCACAGATGATATTTAAAAAAAAATATGCCATTTACTAAAATCTCCTGTGGATCTCAATTAGTCGAATAAACAAGTGATTATAGGAAAATTGCAGCTACCCTTAAAAGGTCTTTACAGAAAAAAATGAATAAATGAAATGAAAAGCACACAAAAGTCACCATTTTCTTAATCAGAGTGAAGTTCAGCACATGATGTGCCCTTAAGACGCAACTAGTGCTGAAATGTTCTTTCAAGAGGAGAACATTTCATGTTTGTTAGGCGTTGTTTAAAAAAAACTGCCATTATAAGGGGAAAGGTCAGTCGTTAAGCACAGAAATAAAAATGAAATAGCTGCATTCAGTCTTATCATAGACTAGTTTTGTACATTTTGAGCAAAAATGCACCATTACTACGAGTGACACCTCAAAATGTAACGTTTCTTATCCTGACCGTGCTGCCTGAAAGCTCAACACTGTGCACATGTTTGGGGACTTGACATTCTACCGTTTCCGTCCTCTTCATTTCTCTCCGGTGACTGAAGGCCCTTGTTGTGAGCTCTTCCTCCCCCTCAGCCGCGGGAGCTCCAAGCAAGCTGCTTTGTGAAGTGCTGCGTGCGTGTGCGTGTGCGTGTACTGTACATGTGTAGCGTTGATGGAGGAAAAAGCAAAAGTAATCTCCCTCATCTTTTCTTGATCATATATCATTTGTTTGTATTTTATTTTTTTGAAGGATAAGACAAAACATGAGGTGATTCCTTTTTCCTCCATCTTCACCAGGCAAACAGACCAGAACACATACAGTCAAGCATGTGAGCGAAAACCTTTATTACAGCAAAACCTGACCATTCACGCCAAATGAGCTAGAGCTGATTGTGTGTGTAAATGCACATGATGATTATAACGGGCTTTCAGCTGGGGCGTGGCATAATATTACCTTACACCGCTTCACACTTGAAGGCTGAGAGCTCACTTCAAGTAGAGCTTCATGGAATTTAAAGCGGACATTTGCATATACGTGATTGGTATTGGGTGAGCAGTGTTTAAGTCAAAGGAAAGCCCTCCTTGACTCTCTGCATACTTTCCTTTGTTCCCGACATTGATGGATACTATCAAGCATCTCGAGGAACCGTAACTGCAACTTCAATAAAAATCAATAAAAACTAATGTCTGCCTGGAAATGAGAAGAAAAAAAAAGTTTGGGGTTGAGAATATTTCACGAGAAGCATCATCGATCCGCCCGCTTTGCTGTGAATGGATTAAAGGCCACTTGGTGAGCCTTTGATCGCACATCTGGCCGCAGAACAAGATAACCGTGGGCGCGATAATGAGGGCGTTCTACAAAAACACAGCGCACAGCAGTGCTGCGCATGGCGGCCTGGCCCACTTCCACACTTTGGGAGGAGGGAGGTTGGCCGTCCGATCGGGAGGGGCCGCCTTCGAGGAGGCAGGAGGCAGAGCAAAGCCAAACCTATTACCAAGGGCAAATAAGTTACATGAAATATTCACCAAAACCCGTGTCATGAGAAGTGCACCCGTAAATGATTCAGCAGGTGAAGTTAGAGGTGTGTCTGTGGTCTGCTGCAACGTCGCGACAGCAGGAACGCTGGGTATTTAGTTATCCCTTATAATTACAGTATTAGCTCCTGATTTATTATTAAAGAACGCCGTCTTCGTGCCTTCCTGACACATCTGAACCGCTGCCAAATGAGAAAGTGGTTCAGCCGAGAAAAAAAACACAAAAAGCAATTTAAATGAGTAATGCCCTTTTTTTAGAGGAAAACCCAACCTTATCTGTAACATTATGCTTTCAAAAAAAGAGAAAAATGGAATATCTGTTTGCAATTTAAAGACAACAATATATATATATATATCTAAAAAGCAAATGCAATTGCAAAGGTCGTTTCTTTGGAGCAAAGCGAATCACACGGGCTGCAGTGCTTTGGTCTGAGCCGGCGCTGCAGTTGTGTAAGCTCGGGTGAATCCAAATCCAAATCCTTCATAACCATTTGTTGTCATGGAGCTTAGCGTTCTGGACGGAGCTCTCGGTCTGTCTCCCCCCCCCCCCCCCCCCCCGAGTGTGGACACGACGTTGATGGCGAGCACGGCGCTCCACCAAGAGAAGCGTTTGAATGTGTTGAACGCGGGAAGGCCGCGGTGCCGGGAACACAAAAGGTAGACATCACCTGAGAAAAGAGCTGCATCGGCTCGCCTGGCGGAGGAGTTTAAAACTCAGCTTGAGGAAACGGGGAGGATGACGAACGACGTCTCCGGGAGAGCGCCACATCATGGAGCCGCCGTGGAGGTTCGCGCAGAAGGTGATGTGCGAGAGGTAATAAAAAGAAATAGGCGGATGTGATATGGGGCCAAACATCTCATTGTTTTTTCAGGGAACTAACACAGTAAAAACATACTGACATCCCATTAAAAGTGTTGATAGCAGTAATAAGTCACCGTTTGTGATACATATATCCGTGATTTACATGTAAAATACGTTCAAATAAGGTTGAAGGTGTTCGGGTCAGCAGTCTGTTGCTGTTGATGGCTAATGTTTAAATTTAGGTCAATATTGCTGTGATACTGAAATAACTGAGTCAATTAGCATTATCTAGTCGCCCATAAAACTATAAGGGATGGATTTGTGGTACATCCCCATGATTCCTACTGTAATTATTTGAAAGAATTTGAGCATTTCTTGTTCTTCTGAGTTTGTTTCCTTATGGCTGTATCAGCGACACAGTTTTGATGGTTTGTAATACTTGCATTGATGCATTCCAAGTATTGTTCTTGTAATCTATATTGTTGGAATGCAGTGATGGGAGAGGGTGGCTATGACTTTTCAGCTTTTTAGCTCTATAATTTAATTCATTTATTAATTAAAATCCTAAACTTTTTTGACATGGTTTCCAATGGAGTTCATTTTCAAATCCTCTCAAAACTTCTGCAACTTTCGACAGTCTTAACAATTTTATAAAAAAACATCTTATCTTTACCTCAACCATAGGTACACCACAATTGCTTTCAAATACTAGTAAAACTAGTGCTTCTTCTACTGCTAGTAAAACAATTAAAACTAACTAAACCTTATATTACTACAACAAATCTATTTTTTAATTCTTAGCTTTTCCTATTTCTATTCGTTCAGCAATGCTTAGAAGTAATTTAAGCTTTTATTAGTTCTGTATTTTTCAAATTCATAGAAGCTTCTCTTTTTCTGTATTTTCAGCAATTTTCAATTCTTCTATTTCTATTCTTTCAACAATGTTGAGAATAATTTGTATAATATAATAATAATTGTTTTATTTCTGTACTTTAAGCAACTTTCTGAAATGAATTTCAGCTTTATGCATTCCAACGCATTTTCAGAAGGAAATGCATTTTCTAGTATTGTAACTAGTCAATCAATCAATGATTACATATCTCATGTCTTTGTGAGAGCAGCTATGATGGGTGAGGACGTCTTTGTTGGCAAAGTTGTCGACCACAGCTCTCCATATTCAAAAATGAGTGCTTTTTTAGCATTTTAAGGTCAATTTGCAACAAATTAATTCCCAGAGTGGAGCCTAATAAATCAAACTAATTTCTTAACTAGAAGATGAAAATGAGCATTCATACGGCGATTGGTCTCTACCTTCAAAGGACTTTCCTTCCTGTGACACAATGTGTTAACATTCCACATTTGTCCCTGATGTCCATGATGCTCTAGCAGCAGTCATCTGCAATGTCAATAATGAGCTCCACCCACCAGCTAGGAATAATTTGCTATCTCATTATACAATCAAGGACAGCTAGTAGACGCAGTATGGTCCATATAGACACGATGTGCCCGTGGGCATACCCGGTGCCTTGGTGCTGACTGACTGTGTTCATATTGTACAGGAATGCCCGCCTCAGCCTGTAAGTGATTTTGCAGGAGGTGGATGATCAGCAACGTGCAAAAATTCCTTTAACAAACTTTCACATTTTCTATTTTGCACACCAGCAAAGAAATACACCATATCGGATCTTGCAAAATAAGAAGAAATTTCCTCCCACGAGAACTGGATCCTAGTTTTTAAGCAGATGTTCATGCACACAGGTGTTACAATATGGATGGATGGAGCTGCGGCGCAGAGGAGACAATATTGAGCATCTTTCTCTACTCGGGATAAAAAAAATCAGTGAAAGTCTGCTGGGTATGACACAGCTGGCGTAAGACTAAACGTCTAATAAATACGATCGTCTCGGCTAATCCGCCGAAAGAGGCGTGTTGGGTTGGATTGTTAAATTCAACAATTCCTTAAATGGTTTCTTGAATAAAAGGCCATTCATATATGGATGTATTTTCCAACCAAAGTGACATGTGTTGAACCGGAAGAAATGGGAAGCTACGGTTTGGCCTACAGTACGAATCGGAGTTCAAACGACTACCGAGCTCGTGAAATGATTTATTGTCCTGCTATAGAATAATGCCTGATGCCAATCGTAGAACAAATTCAGCTGACACCGCCTGCAACGATAGTGTCACTTGCTCTGTCAGAAATAAAGCTTACAGGAGAAAACACTTTTTTATGTCTATTTTTAGGGCTGCTCCCTCTCATCAGATCGGTCGACTTTGTGGTTTTCTTGGAAAACTTAAGTCGTTTGTGGTTTCTATAGTGCCATCGTGAGGTAAAAATCTACCTGCTCGACTAATGCTATGTGGTAAATGTAAGCACCATAGTCTACCTTATGATCGTTTTGGTCACTCTGGAATTTTGAATACAGTTTCATCTCTAGTCTGCAGTAATACATTTGAAAATGTGCTCTCTGAGAAGTGACAGTTCAATATGCAAAAGCTCCTTTCATCTACTTTCTGTCTCCAGCCCGGTTGAGGAATAGTCAGGATGAGAGAATGACAGTTTGACAGCGTAGTCAAACTTCAGCTGGAGCGTCAAATAAGTGAAACTTTTTCAGTGTTAGATATGAATGATTACGGTATTATAAGTTACCCTCAAAATATTAAGTTGAAGTTCACTTGAATAGTTTTATAACTGCAAGGGTGTCTGAAAATCCAAATGTCAAGAAAGTTTTGAACCAGCTGGAGAAAAAAATAATTAATAAATCAAGGATCAGGTTAAAAGCTCTACTTGTTAATGGAGTCCCAAATCAGACAAGTGGCTTGTTTACACCTCGTAAACTTGGCCAAACCTTCGATTCCCAAACCAGAAAAAGGATGTTAGCACACTGCCTTGCTGGGTGGCCGCTGATTGAACGAGTCTGACATCGTGAGCTGACATTTTTCCACATGGAGATACCCAGGCTTCCTGTGGAGGAAATTAGTTCATCCAACTTGTCAGCTCCGCATCGAGATTACATCTGAGGATGCCAGATAAGAGCCGGGGAAGGAGAGGAGCGGTCTGTTAACTGGTGCGTTTGGCTAAGTTAATGTTTTGGACGTACAAAAAAAAAGAAAAAGAACGTTCATAGTGATGTTAAATGATGCCCTTTGTGTCATATTCCACTGGTGCTCAGTCACTAGGTCAGTTAATCGTAATAGGAACACTAAGTACCTGAGCCGGCTCCCACGGTGCTCTCCGTGCTTCAGAGGGCCACCGGGAGCGCTGGGAGATTAACTCATCTCACGCTGATGTGGAACCAGCAGCTGTGAAAACTCCACAACCTGATGAACTGTCAACCATCAGTTGCGTTGCCAATTTGGGACTTGGCCAATAACCTCTGACTGATTAATTGCCTCGGATTGGATTAAATGCAGTCGAGCTCATTTCCGTGGAGGCAGACATCTTAATAAACTAACTCCCTTTGCCTTTGTTACGATCTTTCCAAGTAAAAAAAAAGAAGGTAAAATAGGGCAAATATGTTCAGTAGAAGATGGGGAGACTTGCACTGCCTATCTTTGCATTTTGTAGGCAGGGGATGAATAGTGACCTCAGTCCCACAAAGCTTTTGCTGAATAGACACGCTAATTAAAAAACAGAAAAAACAGCTATCAATGCTAATCCAAAGGCCGCGTGGGGTAACCGATAAGGAATATCGAGTCCCTCCCAGCCTTCTTCAGAGAAACAGATGGCTTTCATCTTTTACCAGCAGGGCGAGGGGAGCGCGAGGCCACTGCGTGATGAAGAGCTCTGCAACCAAAGCACGGTCAAGATCGGATCTGTCACACACACACACACACACACACGTACGGGGGCCGATGCACCCGCCATGCAGGTACACGTGTGCTGCAGAGTCCCTGCATTCCCCAGCCCACCACCGCTCGCTCCCTCCAGTCCCCCGCTAGTACCAGGCTAAGCCCGCTGAATCTCCTTTTAATGAAGTCCGGAGGTAAGAAGTGCACGCTTTCCCCCCGCCGATAATTCAGCGCTAGCGCTTCCTTTCATCCTCGCTGAGCAATTTACATTTAATCCACGTCGATGCAGCATTGTGCTGAAATATCTAGACGGAGATGTTTGTCCACGACCGCCCCTTTTTCCTTCTCCGTTTCTGAGCACGGCGCCGCTGCATAGCCTCCAACAAGTCATTGAATGTCCATTTGGAATTGGTCCTTTGTTGTGCTGTTGGTGGTTTGTAACTAACTCTGAGGACTCTACGAAAACACATGCAAATGGACAAAAAGCAAGCGAATGAAGAACCCATCTACATGCTGAGAATTAAGTCCTATTGCGAACAACAACAACAGCAACAAAGCCATGTTGAAACATTTGAAAAAGAAAAGTGTCGTTGAACAGGACTTGGCCATTTAAAGAGTTTTTATTCAAGATGATACACAATATAGCCACCATTTGGAAAATACTCCCACTTTAACCAAATGAATGCCAGAATAAATTAAAAAGCAAAGTACACCCACGCAACATTCGTTCTGTGCGGTTTAAAATGGTGACATTTGGATTCTGATTTAATGTGATTGAGGCAGTACACCCTGCGTACTGCGACACACCGAAAATGAATGCTCCCCTCTCCTCACCATTTGACTTAACAAAAAGGAATTTATCTAAAAAGTCAGTTCTTTGCATATTAGGCGGCATATTAATGGGCACTCTTCCACACCTTTTCCTCAGACATTGGTGCATTTTTCTTAAATTAAAAAAAAGAGCGATAAAGGTCAACTTAGCTGACCAGACAAAGACCACAGCACCACCTACAGAGACTGAACTTTGATGAAAAACCAAGACCAGCATGAGGGAAAGAGCCGTTGGTAAGTGCTCACACTTACAATGCTTTGTCCTTGATGCACACAATGCAGCAGCATTTAAATGCATATGCTACTTCACATCTTGCTTTGCTCTTACTCCTCCTACCAATTCATCTGAAAGGCTATTAGCAGCTTTGGGATTCATTATGATATCGGCATTGTTGCATCACCCTTATTTTAAAGAAGCACTCAGAAAAAAAAAAGAAAACTGAATAAGCCACTTCACACTTCATAACTCGACTTGTCAATGCGTCACAATGACTCACCATAGGTTATTCTGTAGGGTTGCCGTGGCGGCCTCCAAAAAAAAAAAAGGAAAGGGTGTCTTCTTGTAGCAAAAATACATTGATTCACACTCAGATTGTGTTACGCTCATCGGTGTCGCCATGCAACTTAAGAGCTTTGACATCAGATGGTATCTGCCCTCTTGAATTGACACGTTCAAATGTATTTATTGATGTCTGACTCGCTCTGATGACAGGCGTCGTCTTTTTGTAGGTAGGTAGCGTACAAAGCAGAGGAGAGTTTTACATACAAGTTTCTGAATCGTGCTACATAGGAAGTTGTATTGTGGTACAGGGGGGTTGTTTTCTCAAATGGGGTACCTGCGTGTTTTAGAATGACAAACATTTTGATAATTGCAGCCATTTTTTCATGGCCATCTTACTCCAAATAGCCAGAGATGTGTTTGCCTTTGTTCAGTTATATTTGTGGATATTTTATTTCATTTAAGTCACACACACACAACAGGCCTAACACAATCAAAACACCCTATCTGACCTCTTCAACCTTTTCATCAGGGCCAAACAGATTTTTTTTTCCACACATTTAAAAATACCCAAAAGCCCACATCCTTTTGTATTAACGGATTCGCGTCTAATTCAGCTTTTCCAATTTATTTTTCCCCTTCATTGCGCCTCCCTAGTGATATTCTGCTTTGCAGACTGAAAATCCTCAGCAGAGTCCAAACATTATTAACCTATTCATCAAACAATGTGCTCAATACATATTTATGGTTCACATATCATTGGTCAAAACCTTTCGCTCAATAAAACATTGGGCTGATCATTGAAGCCGTCTGCAAAGGGCCGCTTCATCTCCCAGGCTGCATGCACTTCTTGTTCATGGAACATTATTCTGAAAATCCACCGTATCCAGCTGCTATTCGACAAGCCAGCATTGGAAGGCACAACTGGAGCAGAAAATATGATGGGGAATTTCTTCATTGGCCAAGTGAATGGAACAATAGATGCTAATATATGTGGTAATATATACGAGTTTGGGAGTTTTAGTTGTACAAATATTTCATGGAAGACGAAGCGATAAATTGCCTAGTTGTTGATGATTGAAGTTCCAGTTTGTGTAAATAAATGGCACTTTAAGTCATATGTGTTGTTTTGGTGCTGTTAGATAAAAGGATGTGGTATGTCCTCAGAGGAAAATAGTCTACAATAAATAGATGGTTTTGTTTGACCTACATCCCAAAACCCAACGATGTTCTGTTCATTGTAACATGAGACACGGCAATACAGTAAATCCTTTCAACCCGGAAGCAATTTGTCAATTGCGGAATTGTTCCAGCTCTTAATCCATATAACAACCATTAAGTGATATAACCCCTTAGTAATGAATTAATGTATGACCGTGTAATTAATTAATGTGTGGTTACTCACCAGGCCAATTTAGCAGCATAGTTGCAGGTTGAACTTGAGCATGAGAAAACTGGACTGCATTATTTATTATGTAACTGTGGCTTTGATTTAAAGATGCCCCTCGAGCTCTCTAACCAAAACACCAACCTGCCAAGCTTTCACTTTACCAATTTGTCCTCAAATTCATTTACCAGCACCTTTGGAAACTAGGAATCTCCACAGTAGATTGTTTGCGATATTAGCAGAGGTGGGAACAAGTCACTGTTTGGCAAGTCACAAGCAAGTCTCAAGTCATTGCCCTCGAGTCCCGAGTCAAGTCGAGTCAAAGACGAAGCAAGTCCCAAGTCGAGTCACAAGTCAAAGCCAACAAGTCTCAAGTCGAGTCACAAGTCGTACCATTTTAGTTTCGAGTCATTTCGAGTCCTTTTATTATAGTGGGGACGGGGAACCCTGGGTGATGGTGCGCTGCCTCACAGACCTAGACTACGAAGGGAAGGGTAATGGTGGATCGACTGTGACTGTGTTATAGTACTGTAACGCTCACCCCAATGCTGCAGCGTAAATAAGGAGGCGATGACTGGCTTGCAACTCCGCTGCATTTATTTATATAAAACAACTCAACTTCGGTCACTGTTGGCCGTCACCACGCCGAACGAACACTTCCGCATACACGGCGCCCCAAAACTTGGGTTGTCTCGCAAAACTACAGCTGGTAACAGAGCATAACGTGAACACATGCAACATCTGCATAACTGATTAACTAATAACTTTAACTCAGCTCATTACACTACTTTAAAACGGACGTTGACATAATGTTGGCGAGGATTTCCATCGGAGTCTGAATCCGGGTTCAAAAATCCCGATTTTTGTAACCATGAACGAGCTGTCTCGTTGATACGGTCAAATGGACTGCAGTGATTGGATGTCGTGCAGGCAGCGCGCGCTCTCTGCATACAGGTGGCGCACGTTGTACGTTTTGTCGAGTCGAGTCTCAAGTCATCAAATTCATGACTCGAGTCTGACTCGAGTCCAAGTCACATGACTCGAGTCCACACCTCTGGATATTAGGCTCTGATAAATAGATCCAAAAGCTACCATTGACTAAAAGAGCCTCCTGTAAAACACCATGTGTGGTGCAGTACAATCCCCAACCCTCCAGTTAGCCCTTAAATCATTCCACAGGTTTGGTGGGTACATCAAACTTTGAATGACTTTAGTGCAGCAGGGAAAACGACTTATTGATAACGCCTGAGGAGATCGCATACTAGGGTTCCATTGCCAATACCATGGGAATTTAACAGGAGTGGATTTACAGCTTGGGTACATATGACATGTTTACTCATGTCGATTTTTTTGTGGCAGTTTTTCAGTCTAAAATTGCCAGAACCAGCCCTTCTTACACTCTGTCCAATAACAATTAAACTAGTTATGCCATAAAATATCTTTCTGTATTTTATTCCAGTCATTTTGGATTTTTGTTTCATTTTTAGTTCTAATTCTTGATATTTTTTTATTACTGCCTCTTTAATTTGTTTCTTGTGCTATGTCTTTATGCACTTTGCTGCTGTAATCCTGGGAATTTCTCCGCTGCTGGATTGTTTTATTTTATTACTCTGCCAGTCCAAACTATCCATTTCCACTATTATGCTTTATCCATAATTCTTTAAATGTACACGATGCCGTCAGCTCAACACCCTCAGTTATAATGGAGTTCCCCAGTGACCTCAATTGCGATTAAATGGCCACCGCTATGAAATCTCATTCTGTACAGTCACACAAACACACCAGCACTTATTGTTTTTGACCCCTTGGGGAATTGATAGTGTCTTCACTCGAAATCTGTCTTTTGTAGAGCTCACCATTAACTGCTAATAGCGGTGTTATTTCATGCGTAGTGACAACTTGGCAGCATCAGACAAAATAAGGACGGGTACCGCGGGCTGTTTACCATAGAAGGAGCCTTGGAACCAGATACAGCATGGGGACATAAAACATATTACTGGACAATGGGAAAAATAAATTACAGAGGGAAGAATATGCTGTAGATGGCAGATATGTGACTTTTACAGTACAGCACAGGTAAAAGTCAAATGGCTATTGCAATCTAGATGGATACTCTGCTGATTATATGTAGGGATTATTTCTGATTTTAGCCACCATAAGCAACTGTTTATCCTGGCACAGGTGGCATTTCATTTATTGAATTCTGTTTGATTGCTTATACATCCCCCTCCCTTTAATACATGAGAAGATGCACCTGCAATTTCTACTTTCAGAAAGTAACATAAAGTTCCTCTGAGCCAGGTTGTAGCATGATTCATTACGGGATTAGAGACTGTCACTTCGGTAGCGGCTGAGAAATACATATTCCTGCGCCATGGCGGAATTGCTTTCAGTGGACAGTGATGCATTCGCCAGCTGTGGTCACGGAAAAGCCGTCATCGTGTTGGTGGCAAGCGACATTGACCGGGCCTCATAGGATTTTTAATAAAACACCAGATGGGCCTGATGTATTAGCAGATGAAATAATGCATACGGTGAAGTCCAAACCATTACACTATGTGCCTTGGAATGTGTGTCAGAGGGGATGAAAAAAAGAATAAAATATGCCCATGACACCCGCCCCTCGGTTGTTCTAATTTCAAGGCTCTGGAATTGCTTGAGATGCTTGGCTAGTGGACGGTGATATTGCTCCAGTGTTGCCAGGGATGTCACCCCCCCCCCCCCCCCCCCCACACCTGCACCACACAGACAGGATGTCATTGGTTTTATGGTTATGGATTACTTGCAGATTGTGTCACAGTGGCTACAGATGTAGAGTGTCATTGTGGGACGAGGAAGGAGTGGAAGGAGAGACGGCAGAAATGGGGGTAACTTTTACCCAGGGTGTACTTGCAGGGATTCAGTCCATTTGCACATACTTGTCGCCCTAAATCCCACTGAGTAGGATGCTCATTTTCACTTCATGGCTGGCTAACGGGGCATGCAATATACAAGAGCTAGATGTGTGCGCTCTGGTGGTGGTTTTCTTTTCATAAGGGTCATGACACCCATAATCTGCAATCATTTTTCTTTGTCTGCGATTCATTGTTTTCAATATTCCTTGCCAATTACCATTGTTTTAATAATTAACTGCAAGGCTTTCTTTGGATCTTCATAAAGCCTCGCTGATTCCTCTAAATGCAATATTAAACCTAATTGCATGGAAACAATATTCCCTTTTCCAACAAGATGCCCGACTGAGGCTCGGGGCTCGGCGTCACCGTCATTTGCTTCATTTCATAAAGCTTTATTCAACACAACAAAGGCTCATTGTCCTCCAGATGCCATCATTCACCGGCAAGCTTCACAAGTGAAAACTGTCAGAAAGTTCTAATCCAAAAGTTTGAAAGCCAAACAACACGGTGACAAACTGTTTATAGCTGTGTAGTATTTGTCAAAGGATGTCAGCCCTGTGTTTGATGAATCAACCCTGTAATGAACAAAAGGGTGCACTTTAAAAGCAATAACACGCCTTCTCATTTACTTGAGTGCCTCTTAAAAAAGCAATTGGCAAGGTCATACTACTTTTTTTTAAAGTAAGGTATTTGAAGCAAACATTATTACTGATTATGGGAAAATAAGGTTTGAAGGATATTAAAAAGAAAGTTACATTTCTGGATGACGCATCGTTTTTTTTTTTTTTAAATGCTTTTTCCCCCGCCATCTTTTGGTCATGTCTAAGATATTAAAGCTGGCACGGGCCACAGGGTCATTTTCACATTCTTGTCACTCGAGCTTGAGAGATCCAAGCCGGAGAACAGCTGGTCAAGCTGAGTGGAAACTAACATAACAGATGAACTAACATTTGGCTTTTGGAATGGTAAGCCTGGCCTGGCATTTAGTGACATTTGTCTTGCCGCAGAGATGCATTTTGAGGCTCAGAAGACAAAAAAAAAGAAGAAAAAAAGGCTGGAGGAGTTTAATTGTGGTATGACTGTTCATTGTGGACCTATTAGCAGATCTCTAGACAGTCTAAGTAATGCCAAATGAAGATGTGACCAGTCAGAATTTCCTTCCACACTGGCTGCCCCCTTTAGTGGAGCTCTAATGGAACAGAAAACGTCACTCATCATCACGTTCCTGAGTTGCATCGTGTAACAACACAGCCTAAAAGCCACTCGATGTCCTTCGGTCCTGAAAATTGAAGCCAATGCGGAAGTGTCTTCAATGTACAATCCTTTCTAAACAGCCATTAGGGCCAAAAAACAGTGAATAGATTTAAGGCTATGAGAAGATGTTCTCCATAGTCGCACAACGGTACTGAAATCGTGCTTTCCCAATGGACAATCGTGTAGGTGTACACAAATCAACAGATACTTGGCAGGGATGAAAATAAGAAAAATAGAGGCGAGCTTTCCGAGACAAAAACAACATGCCCAGCCGAGGGCATTTCGAAAAGGAAATAGGACGACGCATATGTTGCTCCTGGGTTCACAGTGAGATGGGCAGAGACCAGTGTGTTCGTAATGTCTGAAAAGTCCAGCAGCTGACAGGATGAGACCCAAATAATTCACCACTCCAAGGGTGGAATGACAGATGGCAGAAAAAAAAGTTTGAGAAGCACTTCTCCAAATTGCATGAAAACAGGAAATGAAAGGAACATTTGGATGAGCTGAATATTGAAGACTCAACCGTTGCGTTGGTTCCTTTGCCCTCTCACAGCCAAGCATCAGAAAGCAAAACTTCAGGGGGAGAAGAAAAGAAACGTGAAAGGGCATCAACTGTTGAAAATGACTAGATGACACTAATATATGAGGGGCCTCCCATCTCAATGTCTACATGTAGAAAATCTCCACTAGATTGCCATCCAGGATGATCTTCATCCATGTGTTTTCAGCCCCCCACCCTCCTTTTCTTGAATCAATAATTCTCCGTCTCGCTCTGACACGGGGGAGATGTCCCAGGTTGCGCTTTCATCTTTTTCTCATCTGACCTTCAGGGCAAGACACATAATGCTTGAGAAAATATTCAGCAAATTGACAAAGACAGCTATTTCTTTTATTAACCCTTTGTTCAGTATCATACACTATTTTTCTCCCTTCACTCATCTATGCTTCTCCCAGCTTATGTTTTATCTTGCAGAGTCTTGTCATATATCCTTGAGGCTCTGTGCACCCTCAAATAAAGGCCCGTCTGTGAAGAAAACTATGATCTTAGGGAAACTAGAATCATCACTTTTCTATTTCCAAATGGTTGAATATTAAAAGCTTTGACATGTTGAGTTGCTTTAGTCATTGTTGCCATCTGATCTTGGATCTCAACTCAGAGATACAGTGATGAATTTAGACCAATGTTTCTTTCAGTTCTTTTTTTAATATCAGCTGGTTAAGGGCAAGTATTTCAAAACATAAGCACTTTTATATCTTCCGTGAAAAAAAGGACAGAAGAGACGCAAAAGTTTCCGCCACTAGGTACACATGCATCACACCCTGTGCATAGGGCACCAGGCGCTGGAGGGCCTTAAAAACAGCCTGGCACTGTTGTGACATGGAGAGAGCGGCCCCCAAAAAGGCCACATGAGTCAGGGGCAGTCAAGAGAAAAAAAAGAAGCTGCTGCTTCCCATCGGTCGGTATTTATGCATTACTGCCGGCTATTAGTCTCCGAGTATCTTATGGCGACCGAGAGAATGACAATGTTATCGTCAATGTCACGGCGAACCAGCTGATGGGGTACATCCCGGTGAAGTCCTTTGAGCTAACGGGAGCTGAGGTGACTCTTCAGGGTGATGCTTTATTCATTTCTCATAGCAGTCGTGCTTCAAATACAATTGAAATGTTGTCTTTTCATAACTACATTTTGAAAGTGTCTTTCATGAAAGATGTTTTGTTTTGCAAAAATAATCTACGGTCTCGGTTGAGTTGTAGCACTTCATCACTTCTATCAATGTACAACATAAAGGTGTGTGATTCACTACGGTTATTATAATTCAATAATAATAACAACAAGCATACAAAATTGATATGTATAAAACACATTCCTCAATCCTCAGTTAATTATTGATATTCATTCCCTTTGAATGCCAAGAGGAAGATACTGTCCATCAAACAGCACACACCACCAGCTGATATGAACACAACCACAAGCCTCCCCATGTCAGTTTGCTGAAAAAAATTGTTTCACAAATATTTGGATGAGTGTATGTTTGTCTTTGAATTTCATGGCCGCCGAATGGACAGCTTCGGCCCGGAACACACACTTAAAGACTCAATTCATGGTTGCATCTTTAACAAAACAGCTGTGTGTGTTTCACACTTCTTTAGAAAGGAATACAAAAGAAAACACTGTCGTTGCAGATCACAATACGTCAGGTAATTACTCCCACTCATGCACTCATTCCACATCTCCATTATTCGGTTATCTATGGCTGGCAGAGGTTGTCGTATCACTCTAGGATGCACAGATCCATGGCAGGAGAACAAATTAAGCTTGACAAGAACACAAGACCTCCTCTGAATAGAGCATCTTAACTCAGAGTAAATCCAGCAGGGATAAAAAGGATGTACCTCCACGTCCGTCACTCTGTGTTGAATACCGCTTTGAGATCAGTTACAATTTTAAAAATGACTACTACATTGTCACGTGTCACAAGGAAATGTAAAGAATTCACCTCAGGCTTCGTGAGTCATCCCCAAGTGTAGCATCAATCTAACGCGAGTACTTTGGCAGTGGTCATCCATCTTGACCCCCTTTAATCCTCATTAAAACATACGTCACGCAAACTTCACTGGGGTAAATTTAATCTAGCTTAATAGAATGCAGGCCGCTCCCTTTTCAGGAGCTGGGAGCAAAAAGCCAACAACAAACAGGCATCATTGCGTCTGTCCTCGCTCGGTGTCTTTGATACGCAAAGGGACAGAACTGTTTGAAGTCGATATCGTTTGTGTCAGATCTTGGTGGACAATGATGGATGTGTCTGTGTGCATTTATGTGAAAGGAATATAGTGAAACATTTTTGACAACCCCGTTTCCCAGAATGTCAGCGAAGCTTTGGCCAGCTTTAAAATTTGAAACCGTATGACTAAACATATGAGGATCATAAGGTAACAGTAATTAGAGGAAGCCTTAAAACCATGCTCTTGAATGGTGAGGACTCTACAGGAACAAGCAGTAATGCTGGCTGACATTACCAGGTTTTAATGGTAAAAAGCCACTCACAGACTAAACTAATCTATGATACTGCCAAAAAAAGGAACCAACAGCATGCCGTTATTTATAAAAAGGTGAAATTGTTAAAAAGCCTCCGTGTCACAGGTCTGCGTAACTGAAACCATTTAGACGTGATGCAAGAGGCCTTTTGCTTAAGTTTCCACACACGGCGGGAGAGTTGAGAGGACGGAATTAGTTAAACGTGAGTCGGATAAAAAATCTGTGGGAGGAGACGGAACACCGAATAGGATCTTATAAGCTCAATAACCTGGTATTGTAATGTATATCCTCTGGTTACCCTTCTAAGTGCGTTTGTGTGCACTGCAGCAGGGAAAAAATATGAGCACTCATTCTAAAAATTCCATGGAGAATATGTCAGTTGTCTTTCACACGGCTTGGAAGGAGATGGCAAAGTTTGAACTCTTTTAATCAACGATGCATCGTTTACGGGCCAAAAAGGGATTTCATGTGTTTTTATTGAAATGGTTTGCACCACCACTAAAGTTAACCGTCTTAATCGGCGTTTGATGTCGACCGGAACAAATGAAAGGCCAGCCGCTCTGTGACATTCCACAGCTGGAGGACATTCCACAGCTGGAGGACACCCTGCAGCCAGCGCTGTGGATTGGAACTGCTATTTCATGTTTAATTTGTTAGATTTGCTACCTGCGTGCCAGCTTGCCACACAGTTATCTGTTCTGGGCGCATGACAACATCACAACCATGTGATTTAGAGGAGTTTATTTGTATTTTTCTAGAAAAGCAAATACAACACAACCCTCAAACTTGAATTGATTTACATTAAGGCAGATTATCCGTCAGAAAAGATGTGGATTTGTGATCATTCAAAATCATAGAAATAAGGAGAAGTCGGTGAAAAGACCAGCTTTTATCTGTCAAATTGGCGAGGCCCATATAAATAGCGTATTATGCTAAAGAACACCCAATTCTTTTCATTGCAGGCTGTTAATCCTGTAACATCCTTTTTGATGAGGAACTGTGTAGACTAAACTACACGAGCAGTGCACTATGCAAACTACTCACTTGAGCATGTCTTCCTTTTTATGCATGATGTTCATATGATTGCAAATGTGTATTGCTCAGTGTTTCGGCATTTAAGAATGACATTAAAGCTGCATTAGGAAAGCTCATTCTTTGAAATGCAACAGATGAGCCAAAAGTCAGCTTTTCTGATGGACTGAGGCGGAGAAAAGAAATAATACGTCTTACAAATAAAAAAGCCATGCCAGAGATTCTTTGCAACCCACCACCAGGAGGGAGGATATTTAGATGAGTGTCTCGCCGACCCTTTAACAATAGTTACTGCTGAGGGACGTCTACCCACATTCCCCTCAAATGCTGGAGCGTGTCACAAAAGCAAGGATTTGTCCTGCTGAGGGCTGAGAGACACGGCACCATCTACACAAATGCAGAGGAAGAACAGGGATTCTCAGAAAAAAGACGATTGATGGAGAGATGGAGATACTCACTCTCTCTCTCCCCCCCCCCCCCCCGTCTGTCAATGACATTCACTTACGGGTACGGATGTAGGCAAAAGACTCTTTAGTCATTAATGTCATTTGAGTGAGTGACAGTTGAGGCTAAAGACTGTACGTTTCTTAAAAGGAAAACATTCCGTGGGTTTGACCGCTCCTCATCTCTGTCATTCAGATAAACCACAGCCAAGAGCATTACCTAAATTGGTCGATGAAGTGCATCCTGGATAACGTAGGGGAAAAGAAAAAGACTTGACGAGGCCAGTTGCCATCATCAATCCGTTTTCATCCACTTCCGAGGAAAACAAAATGACCAAGGCTGTGAAACATCTCTGACTCAAGACACTTGGCAAGAGCAGAGTGTTGTGCGACACGTCTCGGCGGAAAATCGCTAGAAGAGGAGTGTAAATGAAGCAAGAGGTCAAAGTTGAGTCTCCTTGAAGGACCCTGGAACAGAATTGTACGAGTATGTGAGGACAAGTGTGGCTTTTGGAGACAAATCGTTTGTGAGCAGGGGCATTCGGTTTTAGACGCAAGGTCGTCCCATGATGCTTCCAACCCTGGTTACTCACGCCTTAAGAATATTTGTGTGTCACCGTAGTGGTGCGTGTGTCTGTGTCGGGGGGAGGATGTGTGCGTCTTTGTCAGTTTGGTTACTCATGGGACCGGAGGTTCTTCCACAGACTGACAGCGTTAACTTCAGCGGAAGCACACACACACACACACACACACACTGATTAATCTCTGTCAGGACTCGCGGGGCTCGGGGGACTCTCTGGAACTCGTTTGCGTGTGCAAGGACGGAAGAGGACACGTCTACAGAACTCGCCAACGTCACATGTTCAAGTGTCTTTGTCTCGGGCCGCGGTAGAAATATCAACGATGCAGTGATGTGTAGATAGCCCCAAGTTTTATGTGAAGCCTTCACGCCTGTCAAATAACATTGGTAAACATATGAGTAGTATGATGCCGGGGATGATTAACACTCCTACAACGCAATAGTTTTGGATTGGGACGCCTCTGGAGCCGAATATGACGCGCATAAATACGATGCCCCTGCACTAACCGGGAATTCGGCAAAGCCGGGGTTTATTTCTCACCACCAGCGCCGGAACCGGAACGCCCGCCAGCTGCAGATGCCGGTGGGCCACGGTACCTAATGATGCGCTGTCTCCCTCTTACAGCTCAGAGCGTGAGCTTCGCAGAGTGTGCCGGCGTGCATGTGTGTGGGAGACTTTGTCGCGGTGAGTGCGAGACCACCGGGGGGGGGCGGAGGGGGGGATTCTAACACCGCGACACGTCAGAGTGACAACCCGCAGACAGAATGAAGGTCTCGCAGCGGGGACGCCACTGCGTGTGCGTTTTGTGTTTGTTTGGGCCCGCAGACATCACCGAGGCGGTGCAGCAAAGGTACTTTGGTTCTGCCCTTGATCCAAGTCAGTCTGCCGTGTCTGGTTGTCAAAGAAGTGTTATCAGCCCAACCCACCTTCTGGCCACAATAGCTGCCACTAATTAGGCCCGAGCACACTGATTGGAAGCGGCGGTGATGCATGAAGTAATTGAATTTCTTTGGGCGAGAAGATTTCATTTCCTGGAGTCATGTAATGTCTGTGCTTTAGACGCCAGTTCACACCTGTCCAATGCAGGTCGGTGTTCCCCCTTATGATGAATTGAGCTATTCATAATTGAAAACCATACTTTTTTCATTATCTTTTTAGTCATTCCCGTACAAATTAACAGAATGTCTCAGTCCTTTTTCGTGGCAGGTGTGGCTGTGTTATTTGATGAAGAAAAAAAATGTGACGCGCCCAGAGGCCTCAATGATGAAATAGATTCATGAACATGCCTGAATGTTGCTTTCAAATCCACAACAAGTATGCTAGAAGCAACTCAAAGATAGAAAAAATGGAAGTAGAAATTGTATCTGTTTTGTTTCATACCTCTTTTCTTGCAAATGATAGTGGCATTAAACCATTCTCAATTAACCATCTGGGGTCGATGGAAAAAAGATCAGCCAGACTGTAATCATGGCTCCCACAACTTCCCTGCCAAATACTCTCTACCCCGCTGGGCTCTCCAGACCCCTACTCTCAAATGTCGTTATGTGCTTGATAATCACTCAGGGGAAATGTTCACAAGCTCTGTGTGTATCTCACCGTTAATCTTCTTGTATGACCGACTGTCCATGCAGACAGGCGTGTGTCTTCGTGTGGCCTGAACCAACCCGGTTGATGATCACCAAGTGGAAAACATTTAGATTGCCCCGTTCTTGGCGCCAGTCGGGATTAGGCTGCCGATGAGACCACTTCTACTTCGGCTCTTGGACAGATCTCCTTCCCGCTGCCTGCACTCAAGACAAACAGAAGCAATTCACATTAAAAGAATCGCTCTCTGAGGATCGTCCCACCGGATAACGCTGTCACCGTGGAGGAGGTGTTGCTCGCTGTAGGGGAGCAGGTAGGACACGAGAACCTGTCCTTCGCTTCCAGGATGAACATAGCTGTGCCTCGTGTTCATCAGGGACGCGTTCGTGCAGGTGTCCCCGATGGCAGCGCTTTCTACGCGAATCATCGTGTCCGGTATTCCGCCGTTCATCCCAAACGAAGCCATAACTAACGAGCTGCGGAGGTTTGGGAAGTTTGCCGGAGGCATTAAACTGGTGAATCTGGGATGTAAGGATCCCAAGCTGAGACACGTCCAGTCGCTAAGGCGGCAGGTGTTCATGTTCAGGCGGACGAACCCACAGCTGGAGGACGAGGCGCAGCAGAAGCAAGCAAAGGAGGAGCAACAGGTTTCCGTTGCTGCAAAGAACTTCAGCTGTCATACTGGAAAAGGACCTCACTGCGGCTACAAATGGAGAGCAGGGGGTCCTCAATAGCCAGAAGTGGGGAGATTGTATGGGCTGGGGGTCTGGATTGCTTTTTAATTACTGATAGTTTTCAGCTGTTTTATAACGTAAAACAAATCGAACTGTTCATTGTAAACCGAACCAGTGGACGATGCTGTCCCTTTGTCTTCATCATTTAAATGTCAAATGTCATTTCAATGTCAACGGGGCAATCTCTACAATACTTGCTACATCCCTTTGAGATGGGGGAGGGCAGCAATGAATGCTTTCCTGCGTCTCTAACTGACATTTGTTTCTATTTGCGGTCTTGATGCCTCATGATGATCGCCGCTTGGAGCTTGTACCATGCCCGGCTTTTTATTTACTGCCCGGCAGTGCTTAGCACTAAAGATGCGTATAGAAGTTTAGTCGGAGGAGAAGGGATGCAAGAGTGAATAGAATAAAATTTTGAGTAATAGAGTGCCGCATGAGTTTAATACCTGGAAAATGAGTTTGCTATTTGCACTTCCATTTCTCCTGTCTTGTTATGTTCTTTAATGGGTTTTTGGTTAGGAACCTGAAAAAAGCTGCCCGGTTAACACAAGCTCAAAATATGCTCACACTTTCTTCAACAACATCACATTAATAAGGTAATACGCCGCTGGTCAACAAATTAGAAGGAGTCACTAATAAACCTTGTCACTTCTTTTCAAACATCTAGTTTCAATGTACATGGTATAAGGCATCAATGTATATAGTTTAGCAGTTATGTTTGTAGGTGGGGACCACACAAAGTAACAGTAGGCTCTTTGTTTACCAAAGCTTAACCCAATTCACATTGACAGGGCACTGAGGAGAAGGTAACAGCGTGTGCTGCAGCAAAGTTCACCAGGTTTAATAAGGGCCTTTTGTACCTTCAGTGAATGCGAGAAAGCGCTCGGTCCATCCTTTTCTGTTTTTCAGAAGAGGGGTGATCAAGGTTCATGGTCACCGGGATTTACTTTCGGAGGGAAATCAAAGAAAAAAAAAAAAGTATACTTAGTATATTTAGTTTTGCTTCAAGAAAGTGTCTTCTTCCCTGTTCCGCAGATACAACGCTTGTTGTTGTTCTAATCCTGCTCTGCACATTTGTAATTGGAGACAGCAGAGGTCAGACTGTGAATGAATCAATGCGCTGATCAATTCAGAATGCATTTCATTTCCCAGAAATGCAGCTCCTTCATTGTCTGTCCAGCAGCTGTTTAGTGGATGGAATTAAATCATTGCGTTCGGGTCAGCAGCCAGGATATTAACGGTTTAGAAAATATCAGTCAACTTTGTGCCACTGAATACAACTTAATTGTGTATTGGCGGTTCACTCGTTGACCCAACACAAGCCGTTGAATCTTAAAGCTAAATCGTGTAACTCTGGGAGATGAATCGTAGGAGTCGGGCCCCTCTCAAGGATCATAAAACAGATGATTAATGGAAGGGTGTAGTATTTGGTCCGATACAGTGGCTTCATATTTAACAATGTGTTATACACGTCCATATGTTTCACATGTGAGTCACATTCATGTAGTGCAAAGGATAAAAAGAGGAGAAAGTAACTGAAAATGGAAATACTCTGATAAAGCACTATCAATTAAACATCATTATCCTTGGAATACCATTCTGTTGGTATTCCACTACACCATTGGTCACACCAGCTGAAACAATGAGCACAAAAGCTAGCGTAAACATCAAATCCAGAATGAAATATATAGCTCGGCAGGACGCATGACATTCCTTGGGACAATTCACCCTTTAATGCCTAACTCTTGATGCATGACCTAAAGACGTGGCAAACCCTTTCCACGTGGGTAGCATCAAATGAATAGCAACGGTCAATAATGATTTTTGTATTTTTAGAAGCACTCTATGAAGCAACACCGGGCCTGCAGTCATTTCAACGGTCAATCAACAGAAGCTGAGACCAAAAGACCCAAATGGGTAAATGAATCGCGACGAGGGAAAGATCTTCCTCCTGTCCGTCCTCTTTTGCTCTCTCAAGTCCTTTAATCCCTTTCACGGGCCGCTAAACAATCACCACACCCGCAGAATCGAGGCGACAGAGAGCAGCTGAAGTGCCGGTTGAGGATCATGCATACACTATGTGGCCCATTTGAGTGTCCGTCCCAGCTGCCTGTGTCTCTTCTTATCTCCTTCAATCAGGGCTGTCGTGTACGGCTCATTGCAGGTATTAAAAATAACTTCAGTCACAAAGGTGAATGCACACTGACTCGGCGAGAAAGCAAGATCTCGAAGCAATTCGAACAAACTTCCGAAGGATTGGACTTCCTTGGGAAACGAGAGAAAAGAAAGCTGCAGGTTGGTCTCGACTGCTGTTACCATGGACACGCTTGAATTATTATTATTATTTTGCAAGCCGCAGAGGAGACCTTTGCAAAGCAGGCAGGTGTCCAATAGCGAGCACTCGCTTGTTTTTATTTGATTCACCGGTGTCCCCGGAGGCCCGCAGTCTGTTCCCAGGGACGCCACCAAGCTCATTGACACATTCGACACCATGGCCAGGCGGCGGAGTGTGAGGAGGGCTTCTCCTCGATATGAAAAACATCAAGGTTTTGCCACGATCGCTTCTTTTAGTGCACTTTGTCTTTAGAAGCAGAGAGTGGTTGTGTACAACAGGTGATAGAAAACTACTCACTCAACATGTTTTGTTCTGGTTTGGCTTAAAATCACGATTGCAGGCATTTTTAGCTGTGCGCCGCACAGAAAACATGCACACACAACCAAGCCAGAGAAGCAAACCAATGAATAAAAAAGGGTCTGAATTGCTTCAAGGTCTCCGCCAACTACGGCTAAAAACATTCATGGAAAGCAGGAAGGAAAATTATTCTCAGCACATCAGCTGAGACATTTCTGTGACTGGGCATTGATTGGAGGAAATTTGGACTTTTTCAGGGCCACATTTCTCATGAATAAGTAGGAGGGCCCGGGTTAAATAATTGAGATAACTGCACCTAGGTTAAAGGCCAACAAACATTTAGTACATGAAGAAGAAAGAATATTCTACAGACTCACATCAACATTATTGTGGACGTTTTGAGTTTGCTGCCTTGCTCAAGTGCAAACAAATTACCCAATAATGGCTGCTTGTCTCTTTGGTATCTTCGACTAACTCTTTCAAATGCCTTTAAGTGGATGTCTAGTGCTTTAATGCGACTGAATCATACCCTGATCAATATAAGAGGGGGATGGGGGAGACGGTTCAAAGACCTCTACATTAACAGTTATCTTTGTCTGGGAAGGAAATGGACTCACGTGTGATATGCAATCTCTGTGTCTCTCTATCACATTAGAAAATCTTCCACCTAACCCAACACCTGCACCTCCTTTAAAAAAGAAAAAGACATTACCAACATTACCAATCAAGGAATGAAAAACACATGCTGCAAGTATCTTAGGGAGATCTGCACTCTACTCAGTCAGTAAGGGGAGAAATGAGTTTGAACCTGGGCCATCAAATCATCAACACGCAGAAATGAAAACAAAACTAAAAAAAATGAGCCATCCACATCCGCGGGTGTAGCTGACGGATGGTGCTTTGCCTTGGCGCGGGTGCAAAGCGTTCGTTAACCTGCAGCGTGTGTGCAGGGAATGGATTTCAGTGGCCCTGTAGCGAGGCGACTGGGTGCAAGAGAGGAGGACTTGGCTCAGGATGAGTCATGCACCCGTGTAATGGAGGCCAACTGAGGGTTAATCATAGTAGACACAGAATAGAGTCCGATCAGTACTGGGAGACTAGGAAATATATAATCAAGAAGTGTGAAAGCGGAGGACGCATTTTTTCCTTACCCATGATGGGTACTGTAGACATAATCAACAGGAGATAAACAGTAAGGTCAATTATATAGGCCTCCAAGGCGAGGTGTCAGACGGATTACAATACGCCGCCATCGGGAAAAAAACGCTGATGGCTTCTGCTTAAAGAGAGAAGGAAAGTGAACTCGCTGTACATTCGTATCGTTCAAATCCAAACGGCTTTGCTACCATTTAGGACACAAACGAGTTAGTCTCCATGCTGTGGCTCTCTGTGGGTATATTCTCGCAGAGGTCCAATTACAGTGACAAGGTGAAAGGTGTCAGACCAACTCGCCAGACAGAAAAACTATATTTTTCACACCCACGCTGGGATATGATAAGGGCCTTTTACCCTGAGCCTAACAGCAACATCCCTAAATCCATGAAAAGGTTGTCTCTGATTCAAAATATTGATGTGTGAGGGACGCTGTGTACCCATCACTGCTGCAGCTTGGTATTTAAGTCACATTGTGAGAAGGTGCGTGCAACAGACCGGAGGTGATGGGATGGGCTTCATTGTTGGGGGTAAAAACCTGCCTGTTGATTGCTACAAAAAAACATCAGGGCAATAACTAATAATAGAAAAATGTGGTACTTACAGAAACAATGAACAAATGTTATCTTAAACATTAACAGCAAAGTGTGAAATATTCATAACAAGACATGACAACGTGATCGCAGGCTTCAAACACCCCGAGTGGATGCAGAGCAGCACACACACACACACACACACACACACACACACACACACACACACACGGTGGGTTATGACTTATGGGTTATGTCCAGGTCAGTGACTAAAGGAGAGCTTTGCGGTCCTCTGTGCAATGCAAAGTAAGGTGGAGAGGTACGCTCTAGCCACTCTTAATAATAAGAGCAAAGATGTATGAAAATAAGGAAATGTAGTTTGATGTAGTAAATATATATTTGTATCTTATTTCCCCCCCGGGCTGATTGTGTAAACACCACTCAGATATCTACTGAGGGAGATCCTGACAATTCTAAAGAAACATCCTTGGAGTCACGTTTCTACCTGCCACTTTGCTCGTCCCTGTGATATGGAAATCCTGCAACATGATTCCACACTTCAGATACCTGAAACCGCAAAAAGTGCTCTTAATTCAAAGTAAACTCGATCCATATCCAACATGATTTGCTTTCTGTTGACATGACTTCAAGGGAATGCTGATTTGTTAATACGTTTTTCTTCCATTTGTCATATCCTTTTGCAATTTCTTTAAAGCACTGAATTGAACCGTTTAAGGTAAAATCTGAATCTATAATGTGATTCTCCTCAGGATGTTCATTCTCATAACGCACAGCCTGTCAGTCAGTCGGTGAAGGGACTTCATTGCCTTCTCGGCGGTGCAGCAAACATTGGATGAAATATATTGTCTACAGGGATACGAGCACATGCTGCAAAGATGATGACAAGTCCCCAGATGAAACTCCCATCACCGTAGTGCGGCTAAAGATAATGTAGGCAAAAGTACAGCCTAATTACGAGTGGGACTTGTAGGACTATTCACAGCCGAAAGGATTTCAAGTCTAGTTTCAAAACAGTTTGACTAATTAACGTCAGTTAAATGAGGTCCGCCATATTTTTTGAAAGGTAATTATGTCGTTTTACGATTCACTGACCATTTGTCACCACCGAGTATAAATTAGTTCTTGTCTACTTAATTGTGCCTCAGCATATTGGGCAGAGTTTGCATGGGGAGGAGAAAGGAAGGATCCGCTTTAGACATTTGGCTAAAGATGATGGGCCCCGGGGGGGGGGGGGCAAAGGGAACAGGTTGAAAGCAAAGTTGGCCATACCGCCTGTTAAACCGCAGAGACAATTCTTTGTTGAGTTTTGAAGCAGCAGACCCACACAACCCCGAAACCCCCCCCTCTGTCACATCAACAAGCAGCCCTTTGTCGGTTACTAGTCTTTTCATCATAGAGCGGCTCAAACGTGTGATCCGAGAGGATCACACAGATTTTTCTCGGGATAACGTCAGGCGGGTTTGATGTTTTTTCAACAAAAAAAAAAAGGACCGGTACGACAGCGTTAACGATGACTAATGTATGACACGATGCTTTCAAATAGAGTCATGCTCGAGTTAGCTCCGTTTTAAAAATTCCAAAAGCAGACCAGCAAATATCCAATTCACAACGCTGGGAGTTTTTCAAAGGGAAAAAGAAAAATACAGCCTCAGGTGTGTGTCATCCCGGTTGTTGGAGCGAGGATTCCTCCCCCTCCCCCTCCCCCTCCCCCACCCGCTCAGAACGATGGCTGCTGCCATCGCGCGACAGCCTCTCACCTCAGTCGTCAGAGCCCCATTACCGCCGTCGACGTGTCGGAAGGAGGACGAGCCCGCCGACCCCCCCCCCCCCCCCAATTGCTGAAATGCCTCACTCGCTTTTGTTCTACTTCTTTTTCATCTACCAAGTCCCACTCTCTGGCAGTGCCTGATATAGAAAGATTGAAGGCCCTCGCGACTCTCTGACAGCTTCTGTCACAGGATCGCGTCTCTTCCAAAGTGGAAACTTGGGGAGACTTAATGTTACAGATGAGTGAGCTTTATCCAAGGGGAAAGTGAAACCACTTTCACAGCGTGGAGTGTGGGGGACGGGACAGTGGTGATAGTATGGATCTTAAAAGTACATACATTTCTACATTAAAAACTATTTTGGCTGTGCGGATTACTTTGCATTTGTGAGCTCAGTTGTAAAAACCCAGCAGGAAAAGCTTAGTTACCTTTTGATGAGTTTGAGAACAAAGCTGCTGCGTCACAAGGTGAAAATTGGATATCGGCTTCCTTGAGCCGGTGCTATAATTCGGTCTTAGTTGTGTTCAATGTTTCAGTCCAAATTGTTGTGTCACTGGAGGTTATGGTGGCGGGGGCGGGCCTGAAGGTCAATGATGGTCTTTTCTTTCCAGCAGTGAAATTCTGTGGATGGAGATGGGAATATCTATCAACTTGACAAAGGAAATGGGGTTCGTCTTAGTTCTGTGCACGCACACACGTGCTCACACGCACACACACACACACACACGCACACACAAAATGCGGTTTGCCTGTGACTTCTAAGTAACTACACTGCTTTACTTTGCTCGATCAAACTCTACATACCTCCCAGGCCAGGTAAACATGTCCCATCAAAGCGACAATATTGCAAATAGTTTTGTTTGACACTCAAGGGACAAAAGAGATTAAATAAGGAACATTTGTGTGTGGAGCATTTCCGCACGGCCAAGCGCGTGATTCGGCCTGTTTGTCCAAATCCGCCATTTACTGACCACGCAGACATGGGAGGGCGAAGGAGGTGGAGAATTTTGATGAGCTTTGAAATGTCAAAATAGTTTCATTGGCATAGATAAACAACAATTATTCTTCTGATATTGTACATAATTGAGAATAAATACTAAATGTGGAAATACAGAATAGAATAATAATTTGAATCGAATCCAACAATAATAGTATTCTGAATGACATATTGAGTGTTGTTGGACTGGGAAAAAAAGTTGAGGAATGTTTTAATAAATGTTCTGATGTATTACAACTAAATAACTAGTGGCACTTTATCGGGACAAGGTTACTGATGCACAATATGAGATTCAATTGAGACTTGTGCAGAAACAATTAAAAAAGCCCGGAATCAAATGTGCGGCATCTAGAAATGATTTATTCGGGAATACTAAAGCAAGATTAGTATTAGTAAAAGCTCTTCTTCTAATACAGTCTCGCACCATTTTCCTCTGAATCCACTTGGCTCACACAAGAAACTACTCTGCGCCTCATCAGTCATCGGATATTGAACGCTAAGATGCACTGTGATGAAGTAACGGACGACGCGCACGCCACAATGGCGGCAAGAAGGGGAAGACTCACCTGTCATTTTATTCATATGACATTTCTATCGATATTAATGTCCTCCCCCCCTCGTGTCATCACACCGCAACCTGAGGCTTTAAATATGAAAGGTGAAATGCTCAAAAGGACACGTCGCAGTTGGAATTTGACAGGTAAACGACCTGCTCCAGCTGGTACAAAGGATCAGCTCTCTTTGGTAAGTGTGTTTTTCGTGCACAGTTATGTCGGCCATCACAGATTATACATCGCTTGCTTTGACATTTACGTCATGATGTGCAAAGATAACAATTTTGGAACGGATTGATGGGAGACCGCGGCTGTGCGGTGTGTTTCTCTGCAGGGTGCCACGCGCTGCAGCTGGCTAATGGCCGCTGTGTGAACCGTCCCTGCCAACATTCAGTATTTTCACCTGTAATTAAAAGGTCGCCACGACCTATTTATTCGACAGACTAAAACAGCCACAGCCAAATGTGAGGTCAACACAAAATAGGAATCGTGGGGGCCGACTCTTTAAACCTGGCACGCTAACATGTTCTTCTCAAGCCCTTTGTGACTAAACGAGGATGTCACACCGAAGGGAATAGGCGGCGGTTAGAAGAGATAGTTAATGATAGGGTGATATTTAATGATATTTAACACGACATTCGTCCAGTTCTGCACTCAAAACCACACTTTAAACAAGATTAAGAAAAGGCTTGCTTCAGAAATATTCTTCCCTGTCCCAATGGGGTGAAATCACTACACCTTTCGTGCCTTATGGATATCACACAACTCTTTGAACTGATTTGAATGGGATCTGCAGAGGTGGACAACGTTTCATAACAATGTTTCAAAACAAGCGCTGCACGTGTTGGCAATGCATGGTTAAACATTTGCTCAGCCTGCAAAGCAGAGAGAAAATATCATTCCGCAAATTGTTCAGGCATTCATGTTTGTTGAGTCTATTTATATGCAATAAACTGTCCAAAACAAATTTCTCTAAATCACATTAAATTGTCTCGCTGCAAAATGAGATTATGCAACATGCTGGCAAGATTACAAATTCAAATGTCATACTTTGCAACTTGTACTAATTATAAATCACATTTAGGCTCTTTAAATAATGGACAAATGCATAATGATGATGTTTTGGGGTTTGAAATTGAAAAGGAGAAAAAACAAGGCGGGAATTCTCGGAAAACGTTTTCCAGCTTGCACTCAAACTACAGGCAGCCAAGTCCTCGTTATCCTTTCCGTTCGCTAGGAGGCCCATCCAGTGTTTCCCCTCCAATTACCCCATGCGTTGGATGACATTAGACTTTGAACTCGTCCATATGGTATAACGTATTCTTGATTGTTGCACCGACACGCGCCCTCTTGTTACAGTCTAGGGCTCCCAAGGCGCTCTTGAATCGGCGAGCCACTCGGGGAGCTTACTTCAGAGTGAACGCGAGTGTGAGAGGAGGACGTGCTTTAGTAACCACTGACACGGTCGCCGTGCGCCGCTGTAATTAAGCTATGGCACAGCTCGCTCGGTAATTACAGGCAGCGGTGCTCCGAGTGGGACTTTGGGAACCGGCGGATCCTGTGCCCTCGATCGCGGGGCTCCGTTTTAATTGGAGGTGGTGGCAAACTGTAATGAATAGATATGGCTTTTTGTCAGCTAAAAGGCTTTTTGTTAATCAACCATGGGCCTATTACCAGTAATACACGATTTAATGACGTGAAAGCTGTAGTCAACCGGAGGTCAACAGAAAGGCTGCAGTTCGAGGGAAAGGAGAAAAAAGTGCAAAAGATATATAATTACTGCATTTATATTCACAAAAGTAGATTTTAAGTAATAGTTGCATTAGTATTAATATAAGCCATGGGGATAATTCTTCTGGTTTGCAATCAGCACAATCTATTTTTCTGTTAACATTAGATAATGAAGCTAACGAGGTTGGCATAGACATATTAACCCAGTAATGGAGCGACGTCCTCATCTTCCTGTATGTATTTAAATTGCAGATACATAATTTATAAAAGATGAGAACATCGTATTCGGTGTAAAAGTGGAATTAACTTTGCACGACGTAAAACAACACAGTTATGCGTTGTCCTTGGCAGGCTCGTCCTTATGTACGCTCGCACTAATTTCCCTCGTGGGATTGCCCGAAAGTGAGTGTGCGTGTGCGTGTGCATGTGTGTGAGAAGAGGACAGCTCGCACACATGAAGGACTCGCTCTTCAGGCAATGTGCATACAATTACAGGCGGTTTTATTCCGCTTGACACGGATCAAACAGAGACTCTGAGGTACTGTATCGATCGCATCATCAAGTCGGTGTTGTCCTTGGGACAGAATAAACAACGAAAGTAGCCCCCTGGTGCTTGTTAAGTTTCAAAATGTAATACCGTAGCTGAAATAATAAACAAAAAACATGCACTTAAGCTGAATTACATTTCAAGGACTGTCTTTATTTAAGCCATATCCACAAAAAAGTACTAAAATCCACAATTCTACTCCTGTGTGTTTTTCTCCAGTTGGACAATGATAAGACTGAAATACAAATCATCTGTTTTTTCATCCTATAGCAGCTCAGCAATCCCCGGGCTCCTATCTCCCCCGCCAGTGGTAAGAAATCATTACTAAACGTGGCGTCTTTCGTCTCAGATCTAACGCGTCACTTCAGGACGCTGAAGATATTCATGACTTTGTCGCATCCTATTAACACACACAAGTGCGGTTCATTTTTGTTCTATTCTTAAAAAAAAGGTTCTTTGAAAGGCCTCTTTAGTTTTCTTAAAAAGAATTATTGGCAATGGATTTTGTCCATCTATGGGTTTTTGCTTTGACATCTGCTGTTATGATGGTTGATAATGGTTGTAAAATGATCCATACTGTTTTTCTTTGGCAACATACAACCCTGCAAGATGAGAACAGTGCTTTGTGCAAAAGTAAAAGGTTTGGTTCCAGGAGAAGCACTTTTACAGGTGAATATTATAAAAAGCCTGTCTTTGCCCAATATTGGAACATGTTAACCATGTGACAGAGATACATGGACATAATAAGATACAGTTGAGCGCACCTAAAAGCCATTCAATCTCTCACGATATAGAAAATCCCACTGATTCACATGAAAATGCGGCGTTATTGGATTTCTGGATGCACCACAGTAGGCAATCTCGTCGCTTGAGTCTCCTCCGGAAAACCTACGCGCATTCATTTGTCACGGCGGAGCATAACAACACAAACAAATCCCTTAGATATAGAAATAATAACTATTTTACTTTGACAGGGGATTCGAACGCGCGGCGGTGTCAGGGAGAAGCTTTGCCCAAGGTATTCACCATCAATTGCAAAGGGTGTGGGTATCAAAGGAGGGCCGGGTTATTAATAACAGTCTCGAGAGCGGAGGAAACATGTGATGGCGCTGTATGCGCGCTCGACACCTCGAAAACACCTGCGCAGGCCGGGCGCCAGACGAGCAGCGGCTGGGATGAAGCGCAGCGTTTTGAGCCAATGACCGGAGGGTATAGTTTAAGAACTGCGAGAACGTGTGTTAGGAATCCGGAAAATGATTCAGGGCAGTGGCACCCCGCGGCTATCGTGCCTCTGATACCACAATAAATCGGTTCCAGATCTTTCGGATTAACGCGGATTTGAGGGTGATTATTAAGCGGCGTCTATAAAAACAGACATTTTGGTTTAGAAAGACGGCAAGTACAAACACAAAGATCCACCAGCTCTTGCGGATTGCTTCATTGTAACCCTGCATGTGAATCACCCCTTTTGGACATATCCAGTGGACTCTAATAATCCTTTGCCAACTCTCAGCCGGTCGGCCCCATGAGTACCGTTTAAAATACCCTTTCAAGATACTCCCCCTAATCCTCATAGCCTGTCCTATTACTGCAGCTTGTTTGGGCGGATTGCTGGTCAGTCAAAGTCTGCATTTGGTGGCCCACGTTTACCAACCATTCCGCGCTGAAAATCAATTTGAATTGGACTCGGGTACTTCAATTAAGCTATATCTCTGTGTCAAACGGCGAGCAGAGATACGCTAATAGCTGAATGTGGGGGCACAATATTATCACAGAATTAGGCATCCAAACCACAGAAAATGTTCATCACTCCAAAGCCTGTGCTATGCAATCACCAACAGACAGATGGATTAAATTAGACTCCTAATGAAGCCTTCATCATACATTAATTATGTAATAGCAAGGCTTTGTTTAGCTTCAAGTGCAGTGAAATGGATAAGAATAACATTCCGGCGGCCGAGCAATCAACACGGGAGGTCTACATTATTTCACATTTGTATAATAGGCCACTGCCCTTTACTGTTCAAGTCACAACCCTATAGGTTACACATTTGTCTTGTAGTTCACCACCATCTGCGTGTCCTCCTTCGTCATGGGAGCCCCAGGTCTGCTTCAGTTTGTGCGTATTGGTTTTTTGGGGGGGGTTTTGTACAACTTGGCACTGATTTTCTTAATCATTTAAAGGTCCCAGTACTGTGTCAGCGGCCCTTTACTAATCCCTCGACTCTCCTTTGGAGTATTGATTTTCCCTGGCTCAGAGTCTTAAACGGGACACACTCCCTGCCTCTGTTTATTTGTACTTTTTCTCCCATTCTAAAGACACTCTACTTTGAAGAAGCAACATACTCATATTGTGTGGAATCAAATACAGGACGTGAAGTTGACCACTGTTCATAATCACTGGCTTCATTTCAATCTGAAACCAATAATAACAGACTGTGGTATAATAAAGATCATAGAAGAGCCAATTGGAAAATACATAAACTAAACTCAATAATTATTGACCTCCCCTACAATGCTTTGTGGCACTTTATACGTTCCTTTCCCAGCCGTTATCACCTCAAAGCGTTAATTTAGGATTTGTTTACCGTGAAGTTGCTTCCCGTAGCCACTCTGCAGTGAAGTGTTAAAACTCCTCCTTAATTTCAGTGTATCGCCTTGTTATCTAAATGACGGCTTAATTAGATGGCGCTGTAGATGATGCCAACCATGCTCCCACAGACTAAGGCGCAGTTTGTGTGTTCATTTCTTCATTTTAAACACTACGGGTTGTTAAACCATTCTGCATGTGACCCTGCTCTCGGACGACATAGTTGACACTTGTCTATTATTATTTATGAATTGTGGAAGTACAGCACCGCTCTTCCTTCCATAATATTTTCTCTAAACTGCCCCTGCAATGCCGCTCCTGGAGGCAATTTCTCATAACGGTGAAATGACTCCGGTTAAATCGCATCATATCTGGGGCCAGTGGAGCAAGCCATCATTTGAATCCCATCGAAAAACAAGCAGACGCGGCTTAATTGCAGCTTTAGTTCAGACGGGGAGAAAAAAAGAAAAGAGCCACATTTCTTCTCTGGCTCGGGGTCTTGTTTGTCGCTGACTAAAAGGCTGCACGGGTTTAGAGGCAGCGTTTTGACAATAGCAAACAAACAGAAGTGTTGCTGGGAAGCACAACAAGCCAAATTCCCTGCTTCATCGGGGTGCTTTGGGGGATGTTGTTGCAAAAGCTTCTATCTTCAGCAAGCTCGAGCCATCTAAAAGGAGCTTCTGCACTTACTGAAAGTTTGAGTTGAGAACCAGGAGCGAAATGACTGAATTGAATGTAAACATCGGCGATGCATTAACTTTCCATCTAGTGCCACCATCAGGTCAATTGTGCATTTTGTCCAACCCTTTCTATTTATTATATTAATAGTCTAATAGAGAGACGATTTGTGTTTGAGACCAGTCATTGATTCCATTTTCACAGATGCGGCATTTAGCGTCGGCGAGGTTGGAGATGAACCAGCGCAGATTTTTATTTTTTGCGTGAGACATTGTGTGCCGTGAGTGTGTGTGAAAACCAAAGCGTGTGTGTCACACGGGGAAACAGTGAGAGACAGGAGCCCTGTAGCTGTGTTTGTTGGCTTGAAAACAACTTCCATAACGGTCAAACATCAACCAAGTGCAACACAAGACAAAGAAAGACAGCAAATGAGTTACTGCAGAAATATTTCATACCTGCCACTGAGAATGGCCTTCACATGTGTGTAGAAGCTTAGTGTATTGACCACTCGGAGACGCATCTCCACAGAGCACCGTAGTACGTGCTTGTGTATTTGACCTCCTGCTTGCAAGCAATAAATGGACTTTTGCATTTTTGATCATTCATCAAGACTCTTATATTAGGTGAACCTAGAAACAAATCATTTTCTTCCCGTTTCTCATAGTTTGTAAGGCTTGAACTACACATTTCATTTGAGACATTATTGTCCCAAATAGCTCCTTCCTTTCTCAATCTGATTTGGATTGATGGTTCCATCTGATGCCCGTCCCTCCCTCTCATTTCCCCTTCATTTCACATTCCCCTTCAGTTCAAAATGAGCCTTGTTTACCTCCTCCGTATAATGCTCACTCACTCAGTTTGTGTGCCTTGCCACTGATATTTCCAAATCTCCATCTCTCCCCCTCTGTGACCTCCACACCTTAGCAGTGCTCAAACTTCCTCCCCCCTCCCTCTCTTCTCTCAGCCTCTCTCTCCTCATTCTGTCCTGACTTCCGTAATCCCCCGCCCCCCACCTCCGCCCTCTTGTCATTTTTGTTCCCTCTGCGACTTTGCCTGCCCCCCCCCTTTCCAAACCTCGCCCTCATTCGCCCCTTCTTCATTTAGAGACTTGGTGGGGCTCTGATTTCTTTAAATAGCTCACGTTGCCTCCAGCAAGTTAAAGCTGCAGTCTGGCTCTGCTAATAAATGGCAGCGAACAAATGTGAATACTAAATCAATCACATGACACACACACACTAAGCTCACATAACATTGCAGCAGTGCTTCAGCAGAATAGTGACATGATGTGACATTTTTGCTGAAAAGACATTTATAGAAAGATGGCTTAAAGGTAGGTGTGGGTGTGTGTGTGTGTGTGAGAGAGAGAGAAATTGCTAAATAGTCGAGGCCTTCTTATTTCAAATTCTGTTTCATTTGCCTCTTTTTTTATCAAGAGTGAGAAATCAGTCTCTATAATAGATTGCAAAGTCCTTGTATTGCATAATGAATGCTTGCTAATGCAGTGTTTTTCTGATATCACTACAAAAGGATTAAACATGTTATGAATTACCGCGGCGCAATGCTGATATTAATAGCAAACTGCATCCATATTTTCTCATAAATATAGTCTTGAGATGAAACCCACAGTGGAGGTGGAGGGGCTAACAGCAAAGTAAGTTATGTATTTATTTATTGTTTGTCTACCTCCAACGGGAGTTTTGCTTTGCCTGAAACTGTGCTGTCATCCTAGTGCCTTTGATAAATCATCTGAATATCTGCTTTCATTTATCTCAGGGATGAGTCTGGATTGTTTCCTAGATGTTGTCCTCATTCTATGGCTAGTGTAGAGCACTGGATGCTAATGTATATAACACAGCGAGGCAACCAATAACATCATAAAACATGAGGGTTTCAATATAGATTTAATCTAAACAAGCATATAAGTTTGTCCCTCCCCCTTTAGAGGACTAAATAAGTTGTGTATGATGAAATTCCAACACAGCAATCCTCCCAACATTGACCAAGGCAAAGAGACCTCGATGTGAGTATCCCTGACATCACTTGGGATGTCCTTATTGATCGCAGTCACCACTCACCTATTCGCACGCTTCACTGCTGCAGCGAGCTGGTGTCACTCGCCATCTCCTTTTGACCACAAACAAATTGCGTGAAATTTCATCCAGTTCTGATGCCAGCTTCCCCCTCTGTCAGCGGTCACCAGCGACAACAGGCCTAATTTAAGTTTGTGTGTACCCCAACATTTGAGGTCCACACATCTGTGTGTACATCTTTTAAAACAAAACAATCCACAGAAATCCCCTTGTAAAAAAAAAGTAGTTTTCTGTGAAGTCTGCCTTCAACGGTGCACAGCAGGATGTCATTTGTTTTGTTGTCTTTTGTTCAATTGGTAAAATGTATACATGATTTATCTTGACAGATTTCCATGGTTTGCCTCAATAACTAATCAAGGAGTCAGAGTGAAGAGAAGTAGAGCCTGTAAGAATTAGACCATGCTAGTAACCAATCATTAGATGCATACCCCAGAAACAAATGATTTAAATGCCATTCATATTCTCAGGGCTAGAAACTCTCCCTTACACCTGGAGAGATCATCGGAGAGGTACAGCATCTGAGGAAGGATAGAATAAAACGCATAGCTGAACTTGAACACACGTCTTGATTCTCATGTATCAAACTGTCTCATTGATTTCTCGACTCAGTGGCAGGGCACTCCATTTGCTTGTCTCCCTATAAATCGCGGATGGCAATTTTTCTGGGTGAAATTGCACGCTGACAGTTCCACTGATGACCTCAGATCCCAGAGACTGAGACGAGGCTGAATGGATTCATGGCGACGGGGCCCCACACATCAGTCACCAGAAGTACCGGAGGGGTCCTAGACCCGCCCAGGGAGGGTTTGCATGGATTTAGGGTTGGCAGCAAGATGGTCGGGGGTACCTTTTCAGTCACTCAGTCACTTCTAAGCGGCACTTACAGGATCACACCGACCTACGAGGCAGGCGTTCTGCTGCCTGAACAACTTTGGTACAACTTGATCCCCAAAAAAATCAGGTTCAGCTTTTAAGTAAAACAACTTCACAATCCTACATGAGGCTGATCGTGAAGTCGGCTATCAAGAGCCTTCCCAAAAAGATCTTATGTAATTCAGATTGGTAGGAATCGTACTCTGACACTAATACAGAGTGAGCAGTAATTCGGTCAAGGGTCACCAAATTGTTTATTTTAAACCTTTTTTGCGTTAACACAGCAGCCACTTTAATCAAACTGCCGGCAGCTGTTGAGCCAGCGTCGCAGCCCTCTGTCTGACAAATGACAATCTGTTAGTTTCTTAGTTTCTGCTAACAGCGTCACCTGTAGGCATTGTTGACACTGAGGCTTGTCAATCAGTCTGTCAACAGCGGCGGTGCATGAGTAAGTTGTTTTTCCTCTGGTGGAAAGGTAAAAGATGCAACGCAATGAAAAACATTTATATTATGATGGAAACAAATTGACATGATGTAATTAAATGCACCCTTTGCTACAGCCTTACCTAACAGAGGATATTTTAAGAACAGAGCTGGTCAACCAACTGATGCACAAATACGTATGCACATTTCCACCAACCAGCAAACATGTCACTCACAGTACCCTTGATGTTTAGTTTATGTCAAACGCGCACCGTAGTAGTTCCAATGCATTCCAGTCAGTGACGCTGAAGGCCGGGTGAATATCATTTCATCATCGATTAATGCACTGAGAGCTTGCAAGCAACTCCATGTCCATTCTGATAAATACATCGCCCCTTCTACAATTCCAGTCACGTCGATTTGCATTAATACGACATGACAGGAATTGATAGCTAATCCTCCGTGCACACTGGCCCTATTAATATTTAGAGGAACATATCTCCGATAATATATTACCAGTAACTGTATTAAAAATGCACACATAGCAGATTTTCATGGCTTTTTTTAGATTTAAGTATTAATTGGAAAATACATGGCATCAGCAAAACAGACTTTTTACTTATTCTGATGGCTCTAGGCATGTCAAAGAGGTATAGGATTTTTTTAAGAAGCCTCACATTCAGTTTGCCCTTGGAAAATGAAAAAGATAGTCACTGATTTTTATTCCACCTGCAATTAATAGGTGTCATCCTTCATGATATTTGCACTATGTCGACTAGTTTGGACCATGTACACACACACTATGGAGTAGTGAACAAGTCATTTATGTAAGCGGCCTGTCTAGTTGCACACTGCGCATTACAGGCTCCGTGCTGTGCTTTTTTTGGCCATAAGCAAAGATTTTAATACATGCAAGCATTTTCCTTTTTGTGTGAAATTATCCCCTCCAGATTGCTTCTAATTTAAAGCCACTATCTAGCTGCATAAATCCGGACTATATCCTATTAGATTCCTAAAGAGTTGAGGGAAATTTGTCAATGCAAGCAATTTAGTTCCTTCTCATAGCCATAACCATAATTTAAACATGTATATCCTTGAGTTCAACAAAATATATACCATGTGCATGTTCATATACATTTTGGTCATAGAAATCTACACGGAGTTCAAGGTGGAGCTACATGTAAATGCATCTTTCATACTTGGATGTTTATTTAGCAAGTTCAATATGTTGTAACCAACATTCTTGCTACTTTCCTAGCATGAAAGGAGTTTAGTGTGGGGGTATGCATTAGCTTTTCAATAGATTAACTGTAATCCAATTAGCTAATTTACCATTTTCTAATGTTATAATCATACATACTTGTTAATTACAATCAATTAGTGTCACACCCATCTTTTTGTGTCCAACAAACATCACATTAAGTTAGATCCTTTGCCAACTAAATAATTGGCTGCACCTAAGTGTATACAGAGGAAGAATTAAGCACAGTACCAAGGCTGTAATCAAAAGAAACTGGTGGGTGCAAAGGTTTTGTGATGATGGCTCGACTTCCCATTGTGAACGTGCGACAACTAGCAGGTTACGCAATGGAACGGAGTGATGATTGTGGTGCTAACTTTATTTCAATTATACATGGCAATTTAATATCATAAACTAATTACAGTGATTTTACACCTCACCTACGCTCTCCCCCCTCTCTCTGCACTTAGTGGTGCTCTCGCCACAGCTGGGCGACCTCGGCTTGTCTCCAGAATGAGTGCACCAACGCCAGCGGGCACAGCCACGCAACGCATCAACAGGCAATACAGGCATTCCCATTTATGATCAATATGTCGTTGCGGGGGAGGTAAACGGTCGTCATAAGATCCCCATTATCTGATAAAGCTAAATAGCTGTAATCTCTTTGTATATAATTATTATTCATGAATAGAGGGGGAAGCCCAATGATTAGCAAACTTCCAGCACAGCCAGAAGTTGAAGCTGTAGCATGACTGCTTGACACTTTGACCAAACCTTCAAATCAGATTGAGATCTAGCCACTGGTACCTGCATATCAACAGCGCCCCCTTTAACGCACGCCTCGGCCTGTTCGGTGAGCACCGATAGCAGCAGTTTCCGTCGGGCTTCTACAGCAGTTAGTGCTGCGCTGGTCACATTAAATGACGTGCTAATCGTTTTCTGCAACATATGCAGCGTCGAGACCAGGGGCTTGGTTGCAAACACATGGCACTGTCTGGTCGGCTGTTTGTATTGGTCTTCGAGGCTGTCACCTGTACTTCTCGTCACAGACACGAGCCGACAGCCGAGCTGCAAAGACGCATGTCTACACGGAACAATAACAAAGAGGAGGAATGAATATTGTCAGATCCATCTTGGTCGCTGCGCTTCGCCCACTAAACACACTTGTCATGACTGAATTGAGGAATCTCCCTGACTGACAATCAACTGGGCTGTTTGACTTTTATTTCCATTGTTGCCTGTTTATGCCACTCACTAATGGTGGCACCAGAATTATGACAACTCTCTTGTGTGAATAATGCAAGCGTCGTTTGTTATGGCAATATTGAAAAGAATGAATTTAATTTGTAAATAACGACGTCTACAAAGATTTAATAGCAGAATTGGGACACATTCAGCTTCAGTTTGCAATTTTCAAATAAAGGAGCAGCACCAGAGAAACATAAAGCAGGCTTTCTTTTCCTCCCGTTAATGATGTTGTTTACATCATCAGCCTATAAATGGTTCCCACTTGAATTAGCAGACTTGAAACTTGTTGCCACAAGTTATGATGTGCTATATGAACTACCTGTAAACATTTCCTCCCTACACAATTACCTTCCATCAGACGATTAGCACCTACAGCAAGAGTTCTTGGATGTCACTGATTTCTAGACACCAGACAAGGAGACGTAATTAGCGGATGTTGATGTTTTACCCTCTGAAGTGTCAGCACGCCTGTGGAAAAAAAGATTCTCAATGCAGCAAGTCAGAGCTTGGGGACATAAGGCAAATATTCCACCTGTCCACAATTTTTGACAATTCAGACAAAACAGACTGGCAGGTGAGACTATTTTTAAGTAAGCTCCCAGACTTCTGAAAAGTTTGGGACAGTTAAAGGACTCACTTTGACCCACAAAGATCCTCCACTTGCCTATGGGGAAAGGCACATAAAGCTAAAGCATAAAAACAGTGTTCTTCATGTTGGTTGGAGATATTAAGACATTTTCCCCAAACAAATCAAAGAAAATATGCCAGAACCAACAACATTGCATACTTCAGTTTTCCATCAAGGGCAAAATTGTCAGTGTCAATATAGACAACCCAGCACTGCCCCACTCGGCTTTCAAGTTGAATTTCTTTTTTTAGTGCAAATTTCAGGATAGTGCAAAAGGGAGATAGTTACCCATATTAGACGCGTCGCACCAATCCGATTTTACGCAACCCTGCTGTGCCTCACTGGAAATTGGTTGCATCGAAAATGAATAGCGCATCAAACCAAAGTACAGCCCTGAATCAGAAGCTACTTCTCCCTAATGCAGCAGCCACAGATCTGAAGATGCACAGCTAGCGGCTGGTATTCTCCCTCGGGCGATCAAGGTAGGTACAACATGTTCAGGTGGGAGAAACAACTCAAATTTAAACGCGTGTGTTTTCCAACTCATACGACAGCCTGTTCTGGTACAGTCGATCACAAACTGGAATGTCACATTTTCTTATTTTTTATGTATTCTTACTATTTTGTTGTGAATATGAAAGTCTTCAAAAATCTTACTACACTCATGTAGACAATATTAATAAGAGAAATCAAATACAGTTGTAAGTTGTTGGTCCTTTTGTTGATGGGGTTTAGTGCGTCTGGTACATGCATCACGCAGTGGAGTGCAATAATGAAGCACGCTGTCAATAGCAACAGAGGAGGCATCGCTCTTTGTCTGAGCTTTTAACATCTTCCATTTGGGTAAAACTGCTCAAAGCAGCTTCATTAAATCATCGTTAGAGGAAAGTCTTTGGTTGCAACCTTTACTGGGTGAGTGGTCCATTTTGGAGCATTTAAAAACAACTTACTACGATTGCATTTTTAAACATCTAAAATTGACAAAGGGCAAAGACCATCTAAACCTTCTCCGGCTCCGGAAAATCAAGGATGACCTTATTTTTTCTATTCATCACCATCTCTCTTGGAGCAACGTTTTACAAGCGGAATATGTCATGTCAAAATCCACACTAAACCTGAAGTGCCCTCTTGATCACCGCATTGCGTCAGCCTCATGTTCCGACTGCCATTTGCCCTCAATGAGTCCATAAAGAAAAGCCATAATCCTCTGGCGCCATCCGAAGAGGCCTCCTCATCATAGGTGAAGACGGCGCTGGAGGACGTTTGTCATGCTTTCCTAATTAGTAGGCTGCGTATAAACATGTTTTGTTCATGCATGAAATGTCGCTCATGTGACATTCTCAGACCGAGGCTCGAGGAAAACCCAGTGCTTTAGGCGCGCATCGAGGATCGGAGGCAGGTGAACTAAAGTCCTCGAAAGAGGAGTCTTTTTGATGAGGCAAAAAAAATCCCCCAAAAAATCTGAAAGGCATGGATTTGGGGAGCGAGATGCAGCTATGGAGACTGAATATAATATATTTGATATTAAATATATTTTCCAATCAGAAGGTGATCATTTCCGCTAAGTTGTAATTGAATAGATAAAAGGCTTAAACATTAAAACTGAAAATAATGTTTTGAATGTTTGCTTTCTTCAACATTCAAAACATCATTTTCCAAAGGTGTCTGTTGAATGGATCCATCTAACAATCAGCAACTTTGAAACCATCCAATTTAAAGTTGTGAACGTATTCATCCAAAACTGCCTGAATTGCAAACAACTAAAAAAGGTCTGATTAACATTGTGGTCAGTACATTTTATACACACAGTAGTTATTGTTTACTTTCTTCAGTCTATGGACTCTGGTTGTTTATCCTTGAGCTGTTGGAGCCCACAAAAATGACTCCAACCTTAATGAACTGTTTGCTTGGCTACATTACAACAAGAGCATTAGTGCTTTATAGGCGCGGGGGTGGAAGGGCGAAGTAAAAAAAACAGTCGAGACATTATGTGCTTCGCTTGCACAAAAAAAAAAAAAGAAGCTGAATAAAGTATGCAATTAAAGCGACTTGAAAAGGACAACATAGAAAAAAAAACCTGCAAGAAGTCTACGTATTACATTTTCACATCCAAAAGGAAGATATGTACATTGACAATTAGTTTATGTAATTGGAGAACAGCAATGAGTCAAACACGGTTGCTGAGATCAGAACGATTAAGCGCGGCGAAGCCATTCATCCACCCGCTCTCCGCCCACGCGAGAGCGTCTGGATCAATACGAGGGAGAGCTGCATCAGGCAAACTAATTGTGGAGGTGGAGGTCGAGTAGTTCAGCGATTCTTTAAAGTGCACTGAGCTTTCCGTACAGCAGGCAGGCCCCACCAAAAACACAATGCAGCGAGTGACTGTTTGATTGCCTATCTGCTGTGTCAGTGAAATACAAGCAGACGCCTTCAGGTGTTTCCGAAAAGGATTTGCACGTTATTTGACTCTTTTGCAGCAGGTGGCAGCTCAGCTGTTAGCGCCCCCACTTCACAAACGCCAAGTCCATCCGTCGGGGCTTCCTGCGGGGATTTTGATTGCTTTCCCAGGACTCCTTTTTTTTATCTCAAAGTCAGATTGATTGGAATCTGTGAGGGGAGTCTTGGTTGACTTCCTTTTTGGTAAATCCTGGAGCGGACTCAAGCTACTGTTTCAACGAGGATTGATACTGAAAAAGCGTCTGATGCGTGACCTCAGCGATTGAAGCACAGATGTGTCCACTTACAGAAGAAGGACACGTTAAAGAAAAAATGACTCCTGAGTAATGTGCTAGGTCACCCTGATCCGAAAATACAGACGCAATGCTTCAGCACAGCTTGAGGTGATAACATTGCATAGAAGGAAAACTATTCCGCGTATAGCCTAGAATGGGACTGGTAAAACACTTTTAAAAACTGAACCAAAGTAACGTCTTTTGGATCCCTGATTGGAAAGAACAAAGGGAAACAAACTAATGCATGCTTGCATAAGATTGTCACATTATCTGTGTACTTTGTAGGATTGCTGTGCAGAAAATCCAAACGGTTTTCAAATTTTCAACTGCATGATATAATACATCCGCACGCATGTAGAGACAGTACAAAATAGAAATCCCCCTATGAAATCCAATAAAAACTCCCTCCAATGATACACATACACAGGTCAACAACAATGCTACTGCCAGCCTGCGGATCTACATTTCCGCAAATCCAATCATATCAAAAAGGTCTCATGGGTTAGCAGGGATATGGCGTAATTATCCGTAGACACTCAGCCCTTGTAGTCTTCTCACGCCTAAATTAAATTTTTGGTATGGAGACTCACTTTGTCATGTGAAATTGCCATTTCATTAGATTCCAAAGGACTCCACTCTGGCTTGCTGAGCTGACAAGAGGTGATATTGAAAACAATACAAATTTCCTTTTTTTTTTTTTTTTTTTTTTTTTTAAACTGAATGTTAGCAGATGCATATTGGCTATGTCTGTTCCGATTATGTCAATGAAATCCTTTTCGAACCTATATTGTGTATGAGATCAGGACTTCTAAATGATAACAAGCTATTCATCTAAACCAGGATTTCAAACATAAAGCTATACAATTTAAACAACTGAATCAAATCCTTCTTCCTAATAGGAAATAAATGAGCCCATGTAGATCCTTTAATAAATCCATGGAGAAAGCAAAAAAAAGTCATGTATATTGAGGGGCAATGTTAACGGCTGATTAGATGAAAAGAATGAGCTTTTCTAACCATGATAATTGACACCAATTTCTCTACAAAAAGACGCAGACCAGATGTGAAAGTTTCCAAGCAATAAAAGGTAGCTGACACATGAGAGGAGAAAATTCCCCCTTAACGGCCTCTGGGGGTCATCAACAAATCTGGTTTGCCACAAAGTGATGGAGCTGCTGTGAGAACATCCAGCCTTTTTCAAGACAACAGCGAGCTACTGTGAAAAAGTTGGATCTATTTTTCAGTCTACCCTCCCTTTGTACGGCTTCTTCTCCTCTGCAACATTTGAAAGGAAAGGTCATAAGTGAGAGAGATTTAAGACTTCTATTTAAAATCAGCAGGGAAATTTTCGATTTCCCTGCTGATTTCTTCCTCACCTGCTACAGAGTGTAGCTGACCGTAAAAGCAAAATGAGACCTCCAATGCGACCATAAATGCAACATTTTCTAATTTAGGGGCGATTTACAGCCTTCACTTTAAGCAACTCACCCAGTTACTCAAAATGTTTTGCTTTATCGCCATGTGAAGTGGGGTGATTTAAAATGCATTGCGTGCCTTTGTTGCAGCCATTCGGTGGAGTGCCTTATCAAGTTGTTATTACAAACCATTAAAGTCCAACAAACAACTCCAGAGTGCTCAGTTTCTCGGGAAAGGGTATTTAAGAACATGCCAGGGTGAAAGCTAGAGCTGCGTGAGGAGGCGGCAGACCCCTCGTCTGTCTGTGAATCAACTACCATCGGATCTTCAGTCACGTGCCCTGGTGTGGTGAGTGGATATTTTACACAACGCAAAGATGTCGCTATTTTTAACACAACGAGTTTCTATGGAGCCTTCAAAAAACTTGCTCTATGAAAAACCCCACGAGCTCAAATTTGCCCTTTCGGTAAGCACAAAAGCATGAGAGGCCCTCTCCATCCCCTTCCCTCCACGGGGGTCGCAATTTTACATTCAACCCGCAGCGACTCGCTGAAAGGCTCGACCACAGACCAGCCGCCTGCCTCTGTCCAAGTGGCGAGCTGTGTGTGATTATGAGCATTGCAGTCTGACTAGCAGCAGCTCGTACCAATGAGAGGTGACCTTACAGCCGCACAAAAAAAAAAAAAAAAGGAGAGGTAAATGTTGACCCCCCCTCCCTTTATCCCCCCCGACCAGGGGCCTTGACAAGCTGGCCTTGTATGACTGTCTACACCAATATTCTTGTCATTTTCTGCTTCCTTTAGTCAAGCGATCTGTTAGTGAAAAGTGTTTCACTAAAGGTATAACGCGGATCACCCAGTTGGATTGTTCCCTCCAAAATATAGCTGTATACGTATAGCCACAATGGTGCTCTTATTTGGTACTTTCTAAGGGGTTTGTAACTTAATTATGACAAAAAGTCTAGGTACAGCTTTCAACGTGGATTGGAATCTGGTCTATCATTCCCTAACAAATACGTACCGTGAGAAGGCCATGATAGTTGACTCTGAAGTGGTAAAATAGTTGGACCCTTCCATGGGCAGAATAATGGGAAACTGCACTGATAAATATTGAACGTCCTCTAATGAAAGAAAATCAAAAAGCCTGAGCTGAAGACGAGCCGAGCCGACACATCTTGGCCATAAATAATACATGAGATACTGCAGGCTCCAACCCAGATTTAATGAGAGAATAAATAACAAACACATATGGTGGGACATGGCATTGAACTGCACTCACATTATTTCACAGCATGGAAAATTGGTGTAGAAAACACAGAAGACAATTAAAAAAAATTAAATGAGTTTGCTCCAAAAAAATAAAAATGTATTGTTTCCTGCTCGATATTAACAGTAAACTTGTTTTCCAGGTCCTGAGCTATTTCATTTTGCATAATCAAAGTGCGTGTATGTGTGATGTGGCATTTTAAAGTGAGATCAGCATGCAATATTATTTCCGCCCTCTTTCAGTCGTTTACTGATCAGGCCAATTGATCGGATGTTCAAAGCCCAAAGGGGGGGTATGGAGTACATAAGACACAGGGGCTTTATGAAATTATCATCAATATTTTTTTATGGAAAGTCAAAATTATAGTTTTTTTGTATTACAAGGCTGCAAAGCACATCATCAGTAAATGGTAGGACAACTTTTATACAAGCAAAGAAATCTGAATTCCTTTCAGCGCCTCATCTACAACATCAGAGTGGAGTTAAAGCACACCGACAGACTCCTGCACGGCCATGAGACGCAAAAACAAGAGGAATATCCTCACAGAACAGATCGATTGTGGCCCCGTTCCCTCTGACTCAAGAAGCTGACCCAGTCAGATCCGTCGTGTGGCCCAAGCCCCCACACCTCCATGTTGAGTTTACAGAGTTCGCATTTGAAGATGCATTAATCACCCCCTTTCTCTACAAGCCTGCAAGCCGGTTGATGCGTGAACAAAAAGAAAACGAATAATGATTCCACCTGCTGCAACGTATTCCTCCTGATTGCAGTCTATTATACTACCTGTAATCACTTCACTCCCCGCATCCACACAGCTGAATTGACCATTTAGTGGGTTTACGTCAGTGGGTGGTCCTTATCTTGTCGGCCTTTATTTCTATTGTCATCGTCAGATTAACTGCATGCCGAGCACCGTCATGTTGATTGACGGGTCTTCACCCGCATCTCTATTCTGATGGATCTGTCATTATGTCTCTGCCGAGGCTGCCTTTGAATTAATATCTTATCCACACAGCCTTGCTGAATGTCATACTGAAGGAATTAGAATTGAGTGGCAGGGACCGTGGCAGAGTTACTATATAGGTTAAATATACCAAGAGACAGCTATCATTCACTCAACTGTACAACAACAACAACTTTGATTCAATAGTAGCTCTGTGTTTCATCATTGATCGACCGAATAAAACCAGAGTTGTGTTTATTGCTGCCACTGCGTAGGAAAACAGACATTTGAGAGAACTTTTTGACGGTTACAGGACGGGGTCATAAGTACATGTGAAAGTGCAACAATAACAAAAACCATAGAAATAGACAAACAACGGTTGCATCGCCGCAATGAAACTGTGCCTCAGTCTGTTGCTGTGGCAACCACTGAGCCCCAGCATCCTATTAAGTCTCCAACTCTTACGCCTCAAACATCAACATGAGCAAGCCTGTGAAACTGATCTGTTTATGCATTACGTATTTGCTGATGTTTACAAGTTGTTTAGAAGTGCAGCATCCAAGACCTTGTGGCCCTGGACACCTTCAAGCCCTTCCCACTGCTCACTACTTGCTGGTCACGAGTTCTGCATAGTTTTACAAAATAAAGTCATTTTGTTACTCAGATGACTTGGACAGTTCTCTTGGGTTCCAAACTAAACATCCAAAGATACGGAGATGAAATGCAACTTCATTGCTAATTCTGAAGCAGAAGACACTGGATATAAAAAAAAAAAAGTTAAGTTCTGTAAAAGGATGGAATTAAGTCTGATAAGGTTAATTGAAGCAATTTAAACTTTTAGTGGAATCTTAGAACTACAGGAAATAGGTGAAGGCAAAGATAATTGCTTTGCTCTTTGAAAGGGGGCAACAGCCTAATTAAAATAAAACAGGTTAACACAAAATATTAGCAAAAAGCAATTCCTAAGCAGGACACTATATCTTTAATTGCCTGTCGTATATATATATATATATGAGGCCAACAGCGTGATTTGTAATGGAAACGCGGATGCATGGTCCTCTGGTTATAGCTAACGCCTCCACACTCTGTTTTCCAGCAGTCATAAGAAGGGAAATGGGTCTGGGCTGTCAATCAAATGTACAAAAAGGTTTTTGAAGGACATAATAATTAATAGTTGATTATTACTTGGGTGCTGGTTAAAAGGTGATTTATTTCCCACCCCATTAACCTGCCAGTCAGTCTCATTATCTGCAGCTCTTAGGACTCAATAATAAGAATTTTTGCAATTGTGCACACGGTTAGTTGCGGAAATACATTGTGATTTGAGGCTTTATAGTAGTGGCCCTTATTACCTGATCCTTTGCTGTATTTGTAGGCCTCATGGGTAGATGAATTTAAACAAATAGCCAAAGTAGGGCAGTTTAGAAACGGGCATGCAGGGAGACTCATCACGAAGCACGGGGAATGATGGTCACAGTGGAGTCCGAACTGATGGTGGAGTATGGCCGAGGCAGGCGCAAGGATCATTCTCTTCAAGAGAGCTGAATTGGTGCTCTGTGCTACTTAATATTTGACTGCAACCTCCAAATACATGAATACGTAACAAACCTGTGTCACCCTCATATTTCAAACTAGTTCTTCCCTGAAAGTTGACTAGAAATTAAGGGGAATGAAAAAAAGATATATGCAATAAAAGCTTTTAACTAGAGAATACTTGTGTCCTCGTCACTGATGTGAGGCATCTATGACCTCTGGGACATTTACTCCTGCCACCGCAGCAAGAGTTATAGATTCGGGTTACGGTGTTTCCTACATCGTGTTGTCAGAGATGATGATATATTCCTTAATGTCCTTGAAGAGACATTCCCCTTCAAAAAATTGTTTTATTGATGGTTCTGAACGACAACATTTCAGCCATGGCATGGCAAGTGTGTTGCTCAATGCTAGTGAGGTGTTGTACAGTATTCTAATCCTTAGGCAACAACTTGGTCATGCATCAAGGTGCCTGTATGATTGAAGAGCTTTTTTTTTTAACATGGAAACCCTGTAGTCTTGGGCATTAAATCAGGCGTAATACCCACTAAAACACCATTTACTAAGGCCAACAGCTTGAAACAATAAATGTGTCTTTGGAAGGAAACTAATGGTTGTACAATAGTAGAATACAATTCTGAGAAATACACTCTTTACCATATTTACTGGTGCCAGTTTTACAGTTATCATTTATATGATTAATAGGAAAAATATAGCTTTGTATCGGGTTATAATATTTCATTTGTATGCTTTTCGTAAACATGTAAATGACACTGACCCACTGTGCTGCTGTGGCTCAACACATTGAGAATATTACCGTCTCCTCTGAAATTCCACCCGGGAGCAGTGGCGCATTTATTGCATATTGTGAACATATTGTTGCCCGCAGGTACACAGGTAATCTGTGACTCCCGAGAGCCCCCAACTCCCCCAATCCTACCAAGACAGTGATACAAAGCAGCAAATGAGATTCAAGATTGTGTTATGCATTTAAGTCCTTTTCTGCGCAACTTAATTAAGTCTGTCAAACACATACAGATTACTGACAGCTTGTTTTCCCACGCGTATTCTCAGCCTTTGAACTACGCATTTTTGTCTCGGTTATTTGATTTAGATGTAATTAACACGGCAAAGATTCAATTAACATATTGAGTAAATAATGAAACTAATTTCTCAAACACGAGTGACATCAGTCAAAATGAATACGGTCTAATATATTATAGGGTTATAATTTTAATGTATTTCAACAACTGAAATTGGAAATACCGGCTTAGATAATAGAACAAACGTAAAATGTTCTTCAAAAAAATTGGTCCACAGATATTTTAATTTGAATTGAGCTCAATGACGAGTAAACAGACAATTTTGGATTTGGAAATTACGGATGGAGTTACCATTATTTGTTTGCATCTGGAGAAAATGGATCCGCTTGTGACCAGTGAAAGGAAGATAATAACCTTAAAGCATCCCTTGATCCATTATAAACTCCGGCAAAGATACTGTCAAGATCAGCTATTGATTTGTGCAATTTAGGAACTCAACAGAAAAGACAAGCTGCTTGGTGTACTTTAAACAGGCTTCCTATCGGTTTCACCCTGCACTTCTCAGCACCCTTTCCACAGAGATGTTTTGTTTTCTTAAGAGAATTAACACTGCTGGCGTAATATTTCTGCTAAAATCAGTGTCATGACACCTATATATCCTTGAAAAAGACAACATTAAACTTAAAGTAAATCTCAAATTGCCAGTAAAGCCAATGCTTGGTAAATAAGGGACTATTGAACTATAGCTCAGACAGCTTAACCCCACGAAGTAGAGCTGGCTTTTCATCCCCTTTCCATATGTTAAGCCCCTTCTATTTAATAGAATGTCTTTAATCCGAAGGCATGCGCCGCAAAGCGCTATGAAAAATCAAGTTTAGGAGATAAGCATTGGAATCCTCGTTCTTCTCGCCAAAGCTTATCACTTGAGGGGCTTTTTGATGCTGACTGCAGGGCAACACTGACTCAACGGTTTGTGTGGATCCGCCTCTCTCTGTGAGAGAGAGAGAGAGACCGCAGGGAGCAACAACTAGTGCACTAATCAGCAGTTTTGGCGGAGGCCGTTCTCCCAAAGCAGAGTCTGTATACAGTTCAGAAACCACACCTTTTGATTCCCATAGTTCCCATACCATCTGTAATCAACTCCAACATGTAACTCTCAGCACAAAATAGTTCTTAAAGAGGGAAACTACAGCAAATTACAGTACAACAGTGAGGTCGTGAAGTACAATGTACAGTACAATACTACCGGGTTACATTTTTTCAAATCCTTCAAATCTTGGCTTATGCTTAAATCATCAACCAATTGAAGTGCAGCACCAGAAGAATCTAACATGATATCTTGCAGAATCATGGCCCAACTGAAAAGGCTTTTCACCCGGCCCACCACTCAGTCTCAAGTGCACTGCAATGCAAACAGCAGCGTAATTAAGTAGTTATCTTAAGGGGCATGTTTAATTGATCAGAGACCCTAGTGTCTGAAACACACATGCTATGAATAGCAAGCCAGTCCGGAAAGGCATCAAGGGCGGCCAGCTGATTGAGTACGAGGCAGAAGATAGCGTTGCTTCAAAAGCTGTGGGACAGAGCTAACTTTTAATAGTTTTACAACTTTTAATTTCAAATTAAACATTAACAGTTTGACCGTCTTAGCAGTGACAGTTGGATTAGATCAAGCCGAATCGGAATGCAATTTGGTTATATCAGCAACTTACAGCCAGGAGTGGTGTTTGATTTGTGTTACTGTTTCAATTAGTTTCTGTTCTCTTTGTTTAAATAATTCAGCTCCTTTGGCTAGTTATCAGCAACGTCTCTAGACACTTTAAAATCACCTTGTTCCTTTTGGATTGTTGTATTTTGTGCATACACTTCCAGCTTTTGGACCAGATCCAGTTCGGGGAGTCTTGGCCAGTCGATAGCTCCGCAACTCTCCCCCTGGTCCCTTTGAGCAGCTTCCATCGTGGTTGGCGGCAAAGTTTGCTCCAGAACCCTCAAAATATTTCCAACATGTTCTGCACATAAAGTTATTCATTTGTTTTGATGGAGTGATGCCATTTTTCAGTTCCTGATCAAGGCTGAATATACACTTAAGGGATCTTTTCTTCCGTAACACAGTCTAAAGACCTTCGTCAGCTAACATTTCATTGCAAGGACTATTTATCATATTAGACTCAATTTATCCTTAGAGCATACAAATGTGTTACTTCGTATTGTGACCTCTTGAACATCACATTGTGGCAAAAGCAAGTCCTCAAAAAGAGCCCTTGGCAGATTGGATGACTCAGGCTTTGAGACTAATCCACCAAGTTGGCAATGAGGAGGGGGAGGGAACAGGTGGCTCGGCATGTCAAAAGCCAGCTTAATAGGTGCATTGATATTGAGCATTCAGTTTAAACATTTCATGAGCCCCTTGAAGACAAGGTGTTCCCTGAGAGAGATAATGACTTAACTAGAATAAAATGACCGAAAGGCATTTGGTGCTAGTTAAGACGAGCATCTAGAAAAATGTAATGTCTGATTAAAGAGTTTAAGCCCACACGAAAGGAAAAGGGCAGTCAATCAATACATTACATTTGAATCATGTATGGAAATAATACAAAAAACTGAACAAATATTCAATTTTAAAATCTAATACACTTCCTTACCAAGGGTCAATGCAGCCAAAGTAGATATTTAAATGGTCAGAACGACAGTCATACTACATAGGAAAAATGAATTGCAACAAACCAAAAGTGACCCAAGTTACCAGAAGCTAATGCTACTAGCCATACTGAAAAAGGGGAGGGGGGGGCGCTGCCCATTAACAGTTGGATTGGGTAATGAGGCCCAGAGTGGAGCACAGGTGACCGGACCATTCAAGGTATGAAGCTGGAAACTCTATAGTCACAGCTGGCGGGGAGGTGAGGACAGACAGGTTGGCAGAATGACTGGCAAACAAGGTTAATCACTGGAAAGGACGGCGATTAGAAAAGAGAGGCAAAGTCGAGCCGTAGTCACGGCAGCAGGTAATTAAGAGTGGATGATGGCGGAGACATCGCTATCCCTAATTAATGAAAGTAAGCAGACACTTAATTGACCCCAGAAGTTAAACGGCTGTGGGTGTAGGACATTTCCCTCTGTCTGAGGAGACAGAGGTATCTGAGGATTTTATGTTAATGCCTGATTAGGCTCCTCACTAATCAAACTCTGCATGTGGCTTTTGACCAGCAGCTGTTTCAACGAAAACTATAGCATATTGTGCAGTACAGTTCTTAAGCCTGGAAACAACAAGTGTCATTCCTGCTCCATTATGCCCTGACAAGCTTTATGGCTGGGGATATTAGGTTAAATCACTAAGGTGGTATTGATCAGCCTTCACCCTTCAATTCGCCCTAAAGCTGAACGAAGCAATGACATCAGGTTTGCGACCATCTTTGCAATATAATCATCGTTTGTTTTTAGTTGGATGAATGTTCTTTTTCTCCAGAAATTGACGAAAATGATTGTGATTGGCGGGGAATCCTCTGCAGCCATGTGTGGGGCAGGACGCACAGAGCGTGCATGTCCTCGCTCCGGCGGATAACTACACCGGTTGATTTTATTGATGACGTCGTCTCTGTTTGAGGGAGTGCTAATCAGTGAAATCAGCTGGTGGAGAAGGCTGGGTTGACACCATTGCACTGCCATTGACAGAACGACTGAAGGCAAACAAATGGGGAAGAAAAAAAAACAAATGAATAATTGATCCACAGTTTGCTGAGCTAAAGTCAATCCGTGAATCAGCACCAGCTGCCCCGATGATCCTTGACATGCATCTTTTAGCTTGAGTTTTTGCAATTTAAATTTTAAATGGAAAAGCTGATAAAAACACCGCCGTCTTAACTAGTTTGTTGCATCCTTGGCTGTACTGCTGTAAGTGGACTTTATATATATTCATATCAGCGTTCGTAAAGCAAGTATGAGGAGACAAATTCAAACCATATTTTCATATTCATAACAATGTACTTGCTTTCAAAAATGTTATAAACTTGATGCCGATCTTAGAGACCATGAAGCTAAATAGAACCCCCCCCTTAATCAGGCTTTTGAGGTTAACTATGTTCATGATGTAAAACAATAGAAAGGACACAGCTTTATTCTATGCTGGAATGAGTGGAACGAGGGAACAATAACAGGAACGTCTCTCACAGCGGAGTCGAGAGGGGAGGGTGACCTACTGTCTGATCACTGTAACCAAGGCAACTGATCCTTCCCGATAAAATGTTACAGTTACATGACACTTCTTTCAAAGGGACATGGTTAAAAATGACAAGGCTTCCTGTTTCCTTTGGCACAGTGTGCAGGGACTGGAGGAACATGGTAAGCAGTGAAGAACTTTGAGCGGGTGAAACTTTAGTCCTGTCAGCGTCTCTTTTCGGGCTCTCGGAAACGACAAGCATTTGTCTCTTCTCCCGGCTGTGGCTGTTGAGCACACTTGACACGGCTCTGCTCACACGCGGTTGAGAAACAGCCCACGGGTGTTTTGAAATGTGCGAGTCCCCACAACTTGCTGGGTTTTTAAATGACTTGAACGCGACAGGCTCTGCATGCGATATGTGGGTACTGGTCCACTGTCACATTTCATATCAGTCGATGGATACGATCAAGCGGTTGTTAAATAAGTAATTCACTTTCACACTTTATTGCCTGTCTGTTTAAATGTTGTTAATCAATCATTTTGACTTTCAGAAATAAATGTAAAAACCGTTCGTCTGGATCAAGTATCTGGACGAAGCCTTCACCTGTTGACGCAGGGGTTTAAAAAAAGAATGCTGGCTTGCATCCCGTATTGTGAAATACTTTAGTAGATAACAGTTTTATCGGATCAACTCCACGCTGACCAAAGAGAGCTTTCACTCTTCTCTGCAGCGGCACGCCGTAAGGCTAAACAGGCATCAAAGACACGCCAGGTCCATTTGAAGTCTTCAGGAAGAGCTGACTTGCAAGGATTTCCTTTAGCAGCCAGCAGACCTTCACCCCACGAGCCTCTATTTGATTTTTTTTTTCATATGGGTCTGGGCTACAGTGTTTAATATTACCAGAGAAAAGGAGTGACTTTACTGACATGACAATGTTCTGAATACATTTTGACTAAAAAACACCAAGAAACTCTGTTCCATTAAGCAGTTGCTCTCTGTTCTGAGTCATTTGATTCAGCTCACAACATTTCGTGTCTGGAAGGACGCAGCCTCACTGCATGGTCTGTTGCATGTGTAGTCTCTCTTCAACATAAAATTACATAACCGATTTTGAATCACATAATTCACAGGCTGTACTCATGGAATAATAATAATAATACCTGCTATCTCATATTCATTTTCTCCTTTTTATACAATTTGAGGGTCTTGGTAATGCTGTTATTTGATGAAACCAGAAAAGAAGAAGAGGACCAAAACTTACATTTCAGACTTCTCTTCAGCAAGCTACTTTCACCATAATTATAACGAATCAAACTGCAGCTGTCATAAAAGTATTGGAATAATTGCCAACTGTGATTTTTTGTGTGTCCTTCAGCATAGATGCTGTGAGTTGTGGATTTGTATGCCTGGAAGAATTCATTCTGCAGCCTCAAGTGCTGACCTTTACTTTAATGCTTAATCACTGGGCTCATCCCAATTTAAATTATTTACATTTTTTAAGTAAGCTGAAGTTAAACACAGAAGAGCAGCCTCTCTGCCGCTGCCCTCGGCATTTCGGGCTCAGTGACAGTGATACATTGTGATTAGTAAATGAATACCACAATGTTTTGATAAACTGTCTGCCGTTCCAGATAACGGTGAAACCTCAATCAGCTCACAGCTGATGGTTTTTTTGTTTTTTTCTGGCAATGTGGAACAGTCCCGTGTCCATTCGTGTTTTTTTTTTGTTATTTTTGTTTTATCCATTTCAGGGTCAAACCCAAACATGTTGTGGTTATAAAAGCGGACATGAAAATGCAAACGACGTGCCCCTGCAGAGAAGTGAGCGCCATCTGCTGCCGTATAATACTCTTCATTCTATCTATTTATATAGGTCCGGCATTTGAAGGGAGTCATGGCCTTGTACGGAACTAAGTAATACAGAACTGGCTGGGGTTTTGATCCATGTTGCGTGGGTTGTGTGATCTACGACGCTGCAGGAAAACACAACATATCTCAGGGCAGCCAATTAGAGCCTTGGTTTTTCGCTGCCTCGGCTCTAATTGTCTGGCTACTATCGCGTCAACGGAGTCCTCATTAAAAACAAGTTGTGTGACGCACGTCGCGGGCTCCGTTGTTGAGATTTTCTAACCATAGAAAGTTTGCAGTGATACAATTGTCTTAGGATTCCTTGGTTTGTGTGTTTCTGTGTGTGTGTGCTGTAAACGCCCAATGGATTTTATGGGGCTTTAATAGTAATTTTCTAAAAAACATGTGGATGTGAATTTTTTTTCTCCCCCGGATATCGATGGAACAACAGCGCTCACAGTTCTGATTTCATGTTCTGCAGATTTACTACCTGGCTGGTTTGACACCCCGCGCTGAGAAGATAATGGACTGAATTCAGTGACATTTCCAACTTTGGAATACCTTTGGGTTTTTTGTCCCTTTTTATCAAAGGAACCCTGTCAAATGAATATTGCTTTTCTGCTCTGTTCCAGCTTGTTTAGTAGTGTTACTATCTACTTTCCCCTGACTCCCCTTACAATTTGTCGATTTGATATTTTTCACATTTTGCCTGCAGTGTAAATCCTTATCAAATAAATACATTGTGTCCCTAACTGCAATAAAAGCAAATACTGAACACTCTTCCATTCTTCAGTTCATTGATAAACTGAAATGTGCGAGACCTAATCCACCACATAGTAGAGACGCAAGCAACTTAAGTACAAGCTAAATGGTGTTAACAAGTTATTGTGACGCTTGCATATAGGAGTTGTGTGGTGTATTACTTGATGCAAACAGACTTAAATAAGTGTGAGAAATGGCATGCGCCTCCAGGGACTGGGAGCCTTCCCTTGGTAAATAATATATTTATAGCCTACTTAATAGATCCTGTAACCAAAGAGCACGTGGCTGCACGCAGGCAGAATACGAACCATTGCTAATGAGTTCAACAGCTCAACATTTAGCAAACAACAAACAGTATAATTAAATCCAAAAATGCATCATACACGTGTTTTCCACAGCTTTTTTAATTATCAAAGGGCTAGTTCATCAATTTTTTAACCAAATCGGTTTTGTTCTGTTATTTTTCATCCTGAATAGATAGTGCCGTCTATTCTCAGTAGAGATAATGTTTTAGAAATGTTCTCATCTGAAAGGGGAAGAGCATTTTGAAGAGGGAGTTAACAGTTATTATGGTCCATGTCTGTTCAAATTAGAACGTCCCACCCAAACTGTACGAGTGGAGTCTGGATGTTGACTACATTATATTTAATTTTACAATCAAGCCAAGCCTGAGCTGCAGCAAACCTTTGGTGCATATTTGAAGCTTTCTACGTCTTCTTCATCATCCTGAAATCAAAACTGGCTTTGAACAAGAAAGTAGGAAAGGAGGTATTTTCATGTAATTGGGGTGGGTGTGAACAATGCTACTCTGTCGTGGGTGGAATCACATAATCAGAAGGTGTGAAAATAAATAAAGAACTTCACAGAGTAACAAAGACAAAAGAAAGTAATCGTAGGCTAACATTATGTTCTACACACAAAGTTGTTATTTACGCTGGACAAATGCATGAAGGTGGATTTTATAGCCGTAACGGCAGTTTTATTAATGCAGCTGTTGTTCATCATGCAGTGAGATGAACCAGAGCAAAGAAAGCCCGTCCACATGTAAAGAGCTTGAAGCAGTGTTACAATGCAGACTAAGTTTAGGCGCCGCGGGGCTGTGTGAATGAGATAGTGTCAGCCAGACATCCTCGGTCCATCTGTGGTTACTAATTATGTCAGCGTCAGCAGCTGATTAGAAAGGGGAAAAAATGTGGAAATGCCAGATGCTAAATGCCCAGATCAATCAGCTTGGAATAGAAAAGTTCATTCATACTCTTTAGGTACCAAGAGCTCAGGGTGATGTGTTATGAGCGTGAGCTGTGTGTGTGCGCGTGCTACAACAGAATCAAAACGCAAGCTCAGAAATTGAGAGCTTTCCACATTTCAGTTATTTTGCCTTGCTTTCTTTGGGATCAATTGTGCAGAAGAGAGCGACAAGTGAGATTGCTTTTTCTTTCGCCTGGCCACTATTATCCGAACGGAAAAGGCCCTGAAAGTTTCCCCCATTAATCATGACAGCAACCAAGCCAGTATCGCTTTCATCTGCACATATGAGCCGCACAACCCACACGTTTACATGCGCTCAAAAAGGCACGACCAAACCACAGGCAATGTTACCTCAGAAAAAATAGATATTACAGTGCAAAGTGCTCATTTCCTCAGACGGGCCAAGAGACGTGCACGTGTACACACAGCATGTGATCTCAGCTGCCTCACTGCGGTGGAAAAACCAATCCAGAGACGTGTGTGTGTGTGTCCTTGAAGTCAAAGAACACAAAAGTGGAAATTAAGCAGACAACCAAGTTAAGCTAATTTACTAAATCGGATTTGACTCTAATCGAAAATGATTTAAAAAGCATGACAAATGTGAGCGTTTAAAAGAAAACAATTTGTTTTATCTTTCTCGGCAGTAGTGCTGGAATTGACTGCAGCCCCCCCCCCACACCATCTCCCACGACCCTGTATGATGGATAAGCGGCTTTAAAGATGGATCGATGGCAATAGTGCCGCCATTTTGCAGCATTGCCTCCCGTTAGGTAGTTTGAGTACAACGGAAAAGTGAAGGACTGAGACTATGGAGCCACTGGACAAAAATAGACAAAATAGAGGCCAATATTTGAGTGCTCCTGGATGTAAAAACACATACAGAAACAAAACAGTCAATTTCCTTAAGCCGTTGCCAAAAGACAGACAATACCGAAAAGGAAAAAACTCATCTGATGGGAACTGACTGCAGCTGCAGCTGTCTCTGTCTCTTCATCCTGTCCTTGATCACCTGCCTCGCCTCCTCTGCAATCTCATTAAACACACACTGAAAGCACGAGTTCACCCTGCAGCCTGTCTGAACGGGTTTGACATGTACGTTGCCGGTAGCTTCCTCTAGCTAGCTAACAAACCAACCCTCCTCGTCATTAGCGTTACCTGCGTCCTGCTACATCTGTTATACTCTGAACCTGACACACACCTTAACAGCAGCAGCATCAGGAAACGGGGGGGGAGGGGAGCCCCCTCCCCCCCCGCGGCATTGGCACCACTGGTGACCCCACCCACTTCTTATCACCCAAAAATGTCTGCAGTGTCTTCAAGCTTTTCCCTTTAGTCCTTCGCCCGTTTTAGGATTTCTGCTTTGCAACATTTGTCTTGATGCCTCTAGCATTCAGCGATCACATAATGGTGGGATTAACACTGGTGACTCTCACTGCATTCCCCCCACCTCTAATCTGCTGTGCCAAAACATGCTTGTTTCATGTCCTCTTTGGAAAGGAACGAGAAGAATGTTAATATATTTTTTTGAGGCTTAGAGGAAGAGGAGGCCAACTGCCCCCAATTTAGAGCAGAAAATAACCCAATAAAAAAAGAGAAAATAAATAATACATAGATTTCCAAGAGGTTTGTCCTCAAGTTTCTCTGTAAATGTCAGGTCCTTATGGATCTGTACAAGTGACTTTATCCACTTTCACATATAGCTAGCAACATAAGAGAAATTAGTTCTCCCTATTTCCTAGAATGGGATCCACATGTGCATTGACACATATTGGTCCCATACTGCAGATGTTGTATAGTCCCGCATTGTTAAAAGTGATCATGCAAAAGAAAAGAACAAGACAGGCTTTAGTCCAAAGTGTTGAAGAATATTGCTGCCCCAAGAAACATTAAATAATTACAACATTGGGAAGAACAAAGCTGACACGAGTTATTCTGGCAAGTGTCCTGTTTGTATTGTATCCAGAGAACTTGCCTTTCATCCCTCTTACAGTAGTCCTCCTTGATAAACAAATAGAAAAAATACAGTACATACCGTAACACCTTATAAATATTGGCTTGGATGAAGCTTCAGCTTGAAAAAAAAAAAAAATATGTGAAAAGCAACATATTTTGTGACTGTTTCTATGATGGAATGAAGCAAATAGTCGTTGCAGTGGGGAAGATTGTCGTCACTTGTTGATGTGGACTGAAGCTCTCAGTCAACACTTAAGTGGTCACTTGTGCAAGATTAATAGTAACGGTGGAGGTGTCTACTCGACAGACGCCGTAATTTCGAGCAACCAAGCCACACAGAAATAGTAGACACAAAAAGACGTCAGGCATTTTCTATCGTCATTATATGTGTCCCTTGTAGAAAGGATGAAAAAATAAACATAAAACAAAATGCAAATTAATGAAAAAATGGCTCAACTTAAAGTTAGCTTCATTTGTTGCTCCAGACACTTAAAGTGGCCTTGATGGTGAATGCACATGTTTCCCCGATATACGTTAAGTGCTGCTAATGCTTTATGCAGACATGAATAGACCCACCCTTGCATGCGTTGGACTTGATCTGACGCTGAAAACAAAGAGGTGCTAAGGGAGACGCAACAACAAATGCCACTAATCATCTGCAAATGATATTTGCAGCGGGGAAAAAAAGCAACTAATCAGATTCACAAATTTAAAAAACGGCAGAAAAAGGTCTAGAAAGTAAATATTCGCAAGCAGCTTTAGAGTATAAAAACACCAGACTTTTATTTTTACCACCTGAAAAGGTGTCTGGGGATAAAATTGAACGAATTGCCATCTCCTCGGTGAAGACCAAACTACTGATGGTAACATTTTGTGAAGCCGTGCTGACACATGCACGCACACAGATACACTTGCGAGACAGTACGCTGTGAGGTGCTCATCCAATCTGTCAGCGCTTTGCCGACATGCCCCCCCCCTCCCTCCGCTCCATGACCTACAAGCACACAGGAGGTATTTACGAAATAATCAGGTCTTCTGCCTTTTTATTATGTGTAGATTTCTGAATGACAGGTTGTGGTGAGGTGGAGGTTGATGAAGGGTTTATTCGTTAGGAACATAATTTAGGCTTGGTTAACTAAAAACGATAATTAAATTTAACTAGCTCTCCTTGTGCCAATTTTCAAGACACATTTATTGTTAAGAAATGCTGCATCATCAAAGAACGTATCTAAGGTCCCATAACATTTTCAGAATTCTGGCAGCGTTTTGTTACCGAAATATCAGTTATCACAATTTACGGCATACCCTTCGTAACCTCATTTTATTGATAGGAAAGCACAATCATTTAGACATGAATACCAAGTTCAGGCAAAATCAAAATGTCTCAGTGAGAAGATCATTTGGAAAACCCAAAACCACACAGCATAATGTGGTAAGTGTGATGTAATGCACTATTTTAATTGGCTCAGAGGTTTACCGTCTCCAGCCTGGTGCATTGGGGGATGGAGAGCAGCTCAATGGCTCAACGTTTGACTGCAGATCAGGAGGTCTGTGGTCTCTCTCTCTTGGTGCCGACTAAGACTGCCATGGCTCCTAATTTATGAGGCTGCAGGATGACCTGCTGGTTAATGAGGTTTCCCCTGAATCATCAGTCCTCTGTGAATTACTCGTGTGGCCGTACCTGTTGAGCATACTTAAGCCCTACCTGGTTCAGGGCAACGTTATGAAGATTATTTCATGATGAACCCTTCATTTATGTTCCCTGTGTCCGTCAAAGTTAAGTCAACTCAATTTATTTTTCCTTGCCTGTCCCTGTCTCACAGGCTTCTTATTTTACACTAATTCTAAATGATTACACAGACAAGACTGTTATAGCGTGCAATTTGGTATAATACTAGTATATTGATTTTTACAGTTTTTCTCTTTCTTACCATTATATCAAAGCACAGAAACGGCTCAAAATATTACAATTGAAAATGACAAGCTGAATTCTAGTAGTTTTCTTTTTTAGAGTATTTCTGAAGTCATACACTTGGTGGTGGAAGAAGAAAATAAGCATGCTAATGCAAAGGACAATGCTTCGGATTCGCAATTAAAAAAAGAATGAGTTAAAAGTCAATATGAACTTCATTAACATGGTCAATTCTATCTCACTGGCAAAAAGCCTTAGTAGCATCCTACTTTCTCTCTGTGGAGTATTCAAAGTCAAAGATATATTCGTTACACACCGTTTTCCACCACAATAACCCTTTAGTACAGTACTTTGGATCAGACTTTTATTCCATAATGAGATCCAAAAGCTTTCATTTCAACAAAGGAAACTGTACACCTGCATGCGTTTAATGAATCATCCACCCTCATACATGACATGCACCCCGATCCATATTGATGATTGCTGCCTGTTGTGACTATTACTGCCAGATGAATGCAGACATTTATTAACCCCAGGTGTCTGTTGATGAAACCCAAATAAACATATCTATTATTTTAAGTGGTGTTGATGAGTCGCGGCGTACTTATATTGTTCAGCATGCTTGATTTAGTAATGTTTTTCACCGACAGTCCTGCTGGGCCCGCACTTATTACATGTGCTGATGTATGAATACTGATGCAGTTTTTCCCTGAGAGATTATTTGATGATGAGTTTGGATTTGATTAATACACGTTCTGCAATAAAATTTTCTCAGATTATGCCTTTGCTCCCACAAGGTTACCCCCTATTAGCATTTTATATTATTTCCCCTACGTGCTTCTTTTGATATTCCACTTAGTCTGGCGAAAAATCTCCTCGCAAATTTAATTTCAAAGCGAGCTGGAGAGTCTCTGACATTGAAGTTGGGTTGGAATGCATCTTTTGCCTGAAGAAACACCATATTGATGTCAACTCAAATATCAAACTTAATTTACATCTCAATGTAAAGAGTGAACTTTCCATTCCAAGTTCATCGTTTCATTCTCATGATAAGTTAACAAGATTATTATTACCGCTATAATGATTTCCAATTCATACATGTGGTTTGATCTTTCTTTCAAAGAAAACTCAACTACAAAGCATTTAAAGGCAGGCTTACTTTGTAATCACTTCTTCTTAACATCTCCATGAAAGTGGCAATCAAAGAGACGCTGGTCTGTGAGATGGGATCAGCAGTCGTAACAAGAGGCGTCAAAGAACAGTTCAAAAATCACTTCCAACTAATTATAATCCCTTTTGTAATCATCTCTGGTTTTATCGACTCGCAGGCCGGGCTACAATAGCTGCTTCTGTGATGTCGTGACGCTCGGGAGATTTGATGGATTGGGCAGATGGGAGCTGCTGGGACTCAGGTTGATTGAAAAAGTGGTCAGTCAGCAAGTTCCAGCACTCTAATAATCATGCACAGTGTTTGCGTGGGTGTACAGTGCGCGCGTGCATACATAGAGCGTGTGCTTTTACAGTATGTAGTTATGAATGCATGCATCTCTCTCTTGTGTGTGTGTTTATGCAGAGGCCTGTACTGTGCTCCTGACATCTTATTGCAACATAGATAATAAAAGCTTGATTAATTACAGTGGCATGGCCTCTTTGTTTTTTAAATTGCAGGCTCTAAAAATTAACACAACAAGTCAATATCTACATTAATATAATTAGCTGGGAAGACATTTTTTTCCTCCCCATTAAAATGAGCAATAAATACAAAGACAATACACTTACAGTTTGCGTCTTTGTGAAACAAGTAATAGAGCTAAATAATCCTATTCTGATTGCATCTGCTGTCAGCTTCTGTGATAACTTTGTGGACGCAGAAATGCAAATGCACCACCTCAAAGGTGAAAAATAGCATATCTTACACATGAAAACACCTACTCTTGCGGCATATATGTAAACACAGAAACCGGGGCTCAAACTGTGATTTGATATGAGGTGACTGATGGTGTCGGAGAAAGATTGGATGTCAAAAACGGATTACCTGCACACGGCCAGTGTGCCTGTGTGGCTGCCTCTGCGTTTGTACACATGGAGGTACGAGAGCTGACAGACACATTCAGCGCCCTCGTGCCCCCTGTGTGGAGTCGTATATATATATTTCAAGAAGCACCACAGACGGAGACCAAAAAGCAGGATCAGCACAGTCGATCTCCATTTGACTGTTTCGCATTCCGTTTCATCTTCCGCCCCCGAGCCAAATCCCTCCCCCTATCCAGCAGACCGGCTCATCCTCTGTGATGTGAGCACTGCGGCCATGGCAAGTCCCGGGGCTGCCTTGATCACTGGTTTATTTGTTTTCATGGGCTCGATCAATGGGGAAATGAGCGCAAGGGTTCTAGGGTACGGGGAGTTAAACTCGATTTCTAGTTCCATCATTTTCAGGAGGTGGCAGACTCTTGCGTCAATAAAAAGAAACTATTCATTTTCTTAGTGGTTTAAAATAATGTGTGGGTAAGAAAAAACTACTTCAACTAAAAAAGCAGGTAAGAAAGTGGCTAGTACTCAAATTGAGTCGTTTGAGGAATGATTGAAAGAGCAGAAGCACATTCAGGGGACGACTGACAGAGCTTTTCGTTGCTCGGCGTACGGGACGGACGTGGCAGCCGAAGACAAATGCCAACCGCTTTGGATTTATCAAAGGAGGAAGCAAAACCATCGACCTTTTTACAGTCTCTTACAGGGGATGGTGACGTCTTTAGAGAATTAGTTGATCCCCTAAAATGTGATGGGGAAAAATTGTTTCCAAAACACAGCAGCGTGTAGTTACACATACACACATACACATTACACACTATACTACCAACCTTGTGAATCTTAGCGGTCTTCCTCAATTCACGCATAAAGAGGCTCTCGTCGCCATACTACATGATCCCCTTTAGGCCCTTGTTGTTTAGATCTAAATATGACTTACATACCCTTTGCCCGAGCTACAGAGGACAATACTGCATAAGAAGGATATATTTAGAATTATCTGGAGGGATCTCTGTCTGTGGGGATCAAGGCGAGATTTACCAGAACTAATATATATATATATATATATATATATATATATAAAGTGAACTGCGGGCTTCAGAATATATGAAAAGACTGTATTTGACGTTCTCCTTGTGGCCAAAGCCTTGGGTTGGACTCAAGTGGATTAAGTGTTTGTGTTTATTACCATCAAGGGATGTTATTGGATGAAGAGCTTGTGAGCTATGAGATGGGCCTCAACACTGCAGACAAATTAAGAATCTGGGCCTCATGTAGGTACATCTGCAAATGCAGCGTTATCAGCACTACGGATGTGACCCTTCAGCTTACCGGGTAAGCACCGCACACTGCGAGCATTTAAACATGCACTTGAATGGACCTCCTTCTCCCATTGTATCATGGATCAGTGACAACGGAGTTGATGAGTTATTTTATTTGGTGAAAATGTGTGTATTGACTAGTGCACTGTAGCAAAAGCTTGAAGTACCTTTGCTGTGTTGCGGCTGAGTGCAGACCCCGATATTCCCTGTGACTGTTTCAAACGATCCTGTTGCCAATAGTTATAACTTCGCGGACTGGAACGTGAACGCTGAGCGGGAGATGCGATGTAATATTGCATGGCTGCGTCATCTGTAACGCGTAATGATTTAGTGTTCACCCAACGAGCATATGATATACTTCATTGTCTTCTCACAGAGTTAAAGATGACAAATCCAGACAATTACTATGTCCTGTGTGGCCAGTATGTAGTTGAAATATCAGATGACCAATGGTACAAAAACCAGTCCCTGTGCATTCATTACGCACGGTTATTAAAATCACCTATGCTACACACTGTTGTTTTTCTCCGTCTTCAATCAACAAAAAGAAAAAGTTGTGTTTACAGATGCTCATTAGCCATTTTGGGGCCATTTTGTCAAGCAGTTCCAAGTTGTTGTTTCAAGTGAGCTTTATGGTGTCTCTTGAAGTTGGAGGTTACGTTGGGAAGCTCTATAATTGGGTGTCGAGAGGATTCTAAATATTTTCACACCCACACGGCGGACACATGCACGCACACAGAACAAATACATCCTGGTTTAATTGGTCAAATAGGCTTCCCTGGCCGGCAGTGCAAAATCACTCACACACACACACACACACAGGGATGTACAGTAGAGGCTCCTAATAAGGATTTGTCAGGCCTGTAGATTTGCAGAGCACTGGAGGAAAGCAGCCTTGCCGCTCCACAGACAGGCCGCTGAAGCGCCGCAACTTTGACTGTTGCGGTCGCAGTCGTTCCCCACACTTTTTCTCAGCCAATTAAAAGGCACAGCCAAGTGGTGCAAACAATCGCACCTACTCTTCAGCGTGTTGTGGAATTTCTCAGACAAGTTTCGCAGTTGTTTCTGAAGAAGCTGCAGAGGTGTATTGGATTATTTATTATTCATCAGTAAAACTTGCATCAAGGCCGGAGTTTTTGTTTTGCAGTATTTCTAAATCTTTGCCTTTCTTGCAGAACGCGAACTGTCTTCTTGATTTCAACTAATAACAGTTTTTCAGCCCAAACTTGAGGCGACACTCATCAGAGGCACACTGGTGGGCAAGATAGCACCATCTACTGGGCCATTGTTTGTCTTTATTAAAGAAAGGGAATGAGGATAATACCCAGCATCAGTAAAGGCTCCAAATGATGTGGTGAGGAAATGTCCCTGAATACATTAAATATGGATTAATAACAGCTGGCAGTGATGGATGAGGAAGGGCAGTATATTTGTTTTGGTCATTAAAGCGGTCAGTAATGATAATATAATGGAAAGTAATAGCATACTTCACTACTGTAGCATGCAGACTTATGTAAGCACATACATATTCATCCAACAATGGAAAAGGCTTGAGAGCTGGCAGAACTGTAACTTAAAGCTAACTCCCTAAAACAAATTTTATTGCAAATGGACGCAGCAATAAAAAAGAAATAGAGCTCGAAAAAAAAAGAAAAGCAGATTGTGGATATTTCTAATCTCTTATTAGCATAAGTGAACCCTTACTACATTTTCTACAGGGCTGAGTAGGCACAAATCTCATCAGCCGGCGAGAGGGAGATTCGGAGGATTTAGAGGTTGTGCGCCTTCGTAGTGTGAAGACAACAGCGCTGTGACGAAGACAGAAAACGCTCCTCCCGCAACCATCTGTAGCTAGTCGTCAGCTACAGACTAATTTGGGATGATGCGGTCAGCAGTGATATCCTACATTAACATTCATCATTGCCCTTATGCAATCACACACATTGAGTTAAAGGGGAGGATGAGAAAAGCCCATTGGACGAATACATGAACAGAGATTCATGTGAGTGCCTCTCTCTCTCTCTCTAGAGTGGGAGAAACAAATCCACAAGTGACAATGGATTTCAGCTGACAGTTCCCATGAACACCAGGCTTATGAGGTGATTTATATGGAGTGCCCGAAAGAGGGCATCGGTAATGTTAAAATGATTACATGGCAATTCATAACATCTAACACTATCTCAAGTGTGCTGGATTCATTTTTTTAACTCCCTTTACGGCCCAAAGACGCACATTTCACATCAAGAAAAGAAACGCATAACTTTCAGTAAAAAGATAGTCGTTTTGTAAATTGAAACCTGCAGATACTTAAGTTAGAATAAGGTGAATTAAGGTCTTTAACCTGATGTTTCTCCGTCCAACTTGACAGCACAACAGGGCTCACATCATTATCAGAACTTATCCACTACTCGGAAATTGCCTTGCGCCTTGTGAAATTAATGACGTGCATTTGTAGGGTGACAGGAGGCACCCAATACAACTGTAATCTCTCCCCGACTGTGTCGCGCGGCGGCAGAGGACATGCGCGGAAACAAATGGAGAGACAACAACGCTCGCCATTAGTCTATGCAAGGACACGGGAGGCCTTCTTCACGTAGGAACATTGAAGGTGTTTGTAATGTTTTTTTAATCACAGGATTCATTTTAGGAAAGGAAATTTGAAGGTGATGTAAATTAAAAGTTCATTTTAATACAGCTTTATTGATACAGGTAGAAAGTTGAATATGCAGGAAAACATCTATGCAACCTCGTCGCTGAATCAGACTGCTCATCGACCGTTTGCTGTGCAGTGAAAGTTTTATGCAAAGATACACATTCCTCAAGAGCCTTAATTATAAAGTGCGATGAGTGAGGAGGATCTATGGGGCTCTCAAGGTTGGAGAGCACTGAGACAATTAGAAGAAACGTCTAGAACTCTAAAGTAAAGAACGTAAAGCACCACTCACATATATAAATACACTCACATGTATGTACATACACGCATGTGCTGCTTCTAGACGTTTCTTCTAATTGTCTCAGTGTTCACTTGCTTTCATAGCCTTGTTAAACCCCTGCAGGTTATTATTATCACATGAGGCACACTGTACATTGCTTGCTTTAACCATCCCTTATTTATCCTAGACCTCCGGCTAGCTGTCAGTCGGCACAGCTTTCCCCCATGAATCCACTCTGGTACTCCTAACAGCGACATGCTGTCTCTAGAAGGGCTCTTTTCTGCCCCAATCCTCATCTGCGTTCTACAGCCTTTCCCCACCCTTTCTGTCTCCTATATAAAAACACTCCCATGCTCCCTTTTCTCTGTCTCTATCCCTGGAATTTTGTTCAATATAATTGGCATTTAAAATAAATTTGCCAAGAAGTTCCTCCTGAATTTGTCAGCATCGACCACATGGGATGAGAGAGAATGAATGCAGAAGGCGGGCAAATGACTAAGACGAAGGCAGAATTATTAGTTAGATGTGTCATCAAACATCTTTGACCGATGTACGGCTTAGGGGGCGTTGTTTTAATTTTACAAATGTGGGGTTATTTAAATACAGCGTAACAAATATTCCATGCATTTGTAATGATTTCGGTATTAACGAGTTTTGGCCAACGAACAAACTGAATATGAAAAGCAAAATGTCTGTCATTTCATAAGACTATTTTTAAACACGTCATCATCTGCAATACCTGCAATAATTGGCTGCCTGATAGAAAAGTCAGTCCCCAGTGTGTTTCTGCAGTCGACGTCAATGTTTTCCCTCGTTTTTTTGAATTGTCAGGCTTCCAAAACCGTGCAATATCCTCAACGTGTGTGAAGTTAGCAACCACAAAAGAGCCAGAAGCACAAATACATTTGAATTTCATTTTTTTTCCAAATGAAACAATCTTGCCATAGTCTTCACCATCTTTGAAACGTTGCCGTTCTCCTCATCAGTGGAAAGCTTCTTTCCAACCTCTGCTCTTCTTGTCTACAACCTCAAAACCCCCTGCACTCCTTCCCCTCCTGCTGAGAGGAAAAAGTCGAGCTCCCGTCAAACGACATGTGCTACTAATTTTAGGATTAAATCTTAGCACTTTTGTAAACCTCAGTTTTATCTGAAATAGCATGCTCAGGGATACATATTATTCATAACTGTACTTTTAAAATGACAGGTTCTTGGCTTTCCACTCACTTTCTTTGTACCCCACCAATCCTCTCCTCTGAAGCCCCAACGTTCCTTCTGCTCCCTTCCTGCCAAACGACTTCCAGCCCAAACACTGCTATGCTAAATGGACTCTTAAAACCTGCGTGGCACCACAATAAAAGCGGAGAGCAACTGTGTGCCTCGGTGTGAAATCAGAGCTCATCATCTCTCTGATATCAGTTCAAAACGGTTAACAAAACTTTTGAAAGTTTAATTTTAGCCTGGCACACGATCACGAGAATGTGGTTGGTTATTTTACTGACTCGCTTGGCCAAGTCTCTCAGATTTACTGGTTTTTCTCCAACACACACACACACACTTCTCCTGCTCTCCCCCCACCATCTGGGACCGATGGGAGTCATGTGCTGCGATCACCTCCCTGGTGTGGGAGCACGCAGGAGCGCAGAGCACAGCAAACTCTTGCCTAACCCACCCCCAATATCTTTTTATTAAGCCCCCCCCTCACTGACTGGCGTGGAGTCGATTAATGATCCAGCAAGCCGCAGCGTTCAGGGATGAGTCTCGCGTGTGCACGGACGCGTCCTCTGCCCGTGACACAGGGTGATTAATGACAGGGATAATATGGTGAGAAAATACAAAGTGCAGCTCATTTGGTGAGGTGGGAAACACTTTCTACGCACGTTGGCCTTCTTTGTGCCGAGTTAAAAGGGAACACATTGTGGAAGCCTGAGATAGTTAGATGGAGAGACAACTTTGCTATTTGACATTTCTCAGCAATATGGGTCAACAACCAAGATAGCTTTAACGGCTGGAACAACTTTTTACATTAAAAAAAGATAAAATGCAGTGTCTTCTTTCTTTAACAGCAGCAAACAGTTCTGGAAGTAATCCAAATGCTCAGCAATTCCAGAAGTCTTGATGCAACACCTTAAGTCTGTGGTTTTGTATTAATCAGCTTGTGTCTGGTGATGTGTGCAGTGACATTGTTGCTCTGTTTAAAAACAAGGTAAACACGTGGCAGCGATTGCATTGTTTTCGTTCACACATTATCCATCTTTAAGTATGTAGTTACACCACATAATATCACACTGCCAAATTTGCGTTTATGTCGGTTTATGCATACTCTTACTAGATCGTACAGGTAGTTGTATCTTAATTGCTTGGATTTAAATTCATAAATTATGAAATGCTTTCCTGATTTCTCTTTCTTGCATTTACTTGATTCTAGGTTATCTCTACATATGTGGTAACACTCATCCTCTAAACCAGAGAAACGTGCGTAGGAAGAGGAATAAGAAAGTAAGATAGATTTATGGATTTATCTTATTTATTCAGAGACCAGAGTATGTTGTATATAAACTGAGATCGATGCAGTAGATTATGATCCACGTTGAGGGGAAACTGTCACGGTTTGGGTTCATGTCTTGTTTTATTTTGTAGTTTCGTCTCTCTTGTGTCCCTAGGGTAACTTCACTTCCTGCCTTGTCCTGTCTTCCCTGGTGATGGTCTGCAGTGTCCATCATTGTTTCCGCCTGTGTCCAATCACCTGCACCTCCCTTGTGTATTTAAGCCCTGTGTGTCTTGTGCCATTGCTTGTTGCATGTTATGGGTGTCTCATCTAGTCTCCATGCCATGCCAGGTATTTAGTTCATAGTATATATTGTTGTTTTGCAATGTCCCTGCTTTGTCTTTGTCGACCCCTCCCCCTTTCTCGCCTTGTTTCATTGGAGAGTTTTGGATTTAAAAATTTGGACTATAAGTATGTTTTGTTTCCTCGAAACTCTGCATCAGTCCTCCCTTCCTACCCTCACACCTTCTTTGTGACAGAAACATTTCAGTATCTCGATCCAATACCAGACAACACATTTTTGGAACTGCAATATTAGGTCAACCTCCAAAAAATACTGAGCCAAATCCTAAAACTTGTATAATGCATTAGAATTTCAAAAGTGCCAAAAATGCCCCTAATACAAAAACCCCAAAACATTAAGAAGCTATTTAAGTGGAGTCAACCCTGATGGAAGGCCCTCCAGTCACAGAAAACACCATGCTTTATTAGCAATAGCTTTTACAGCTCACGTAACAAATGACCATCAGTACAAAACTTGTCTTGTTAAGTTCTACTCAGGCATCAGAAAAGAATATATATTATTGTATAGAGTGCATTCTTATAGACCCACACACACACACACACACACACACACACACACGCAGACACAAAATATACAGTTCAAAGTCTAGAGGTCGCTGAGGCCTTGATGTCAAAACTCCTGAGCCGTTTCATCCATCTGAATGAGCGAGGCCAATGGTGAATCGGATTTAAATAAATTACAATCCTCACTACATTGTATGTCCTTTCAGGTGTGCAGAATAAGGTTAAATATCCTGTAATACAGACACAGAGTGAACATCACTCAAAAGAATCTATCCATCCCTAATCTGGTATTGAACCAAGACTAGATGTATGTGGTTAAATGTTTTTGTGCATCAGAGTATAGCACCTGGAATGAGAGCAAAAAGGTGAATGAAAGATATAGGAAATAATAATAATCCAAAAGGTGCCAACAAAGTGAAAAGAAACTTCCTGTTAGATTTAGAGGGCATCAGCAGTAAGAGCTAGAATTAGAGCTATAATTAGTCTACCATCTCCCTCATTAAAACTTAACTTTCCCCACTGTGTAGATATCTGTGACATGAGCAGCGTCATTATTTCGGTCTTTATTTAACTCCCTTGATATATTACTAAAAAGGTTAATATTTCTTTTGTAACCATTATGTAATTGCCAAAGCCTCCTCCCACCTCTTCACCCCGGGGCTAACTAACGGCCAGCTCAATGAACCAAGAAGACAAAGTGACTTGTTAATTGGCTGTTGTTGTTGCTGCTGCTGCCGCCGTGTGCATCAAAACCAGGTGCATCTTTGGCACTGCAGACAACGGGGGTTGAGAAGATCCAAAGGTGCGCTGCTTGTTAGTGTCGGCTCGGCTGGGCGAAGAGAGAAACAGTGAGGCGGGAGGATCAATCGGCGTCGCAGGATAATACGAGCAAATCGGGAACCAAGGTTGTGGAGAAGAGGAAAAAGAAAAAACACAACAAAGGGGGTGGTGACACAGCCCGAGTGGGCGGCGACCTTCCAGTTGCCTTTATCGATGGCGAGATAAAAGGTCACGTCTCAGCCAAGAGCTGCCTTTTTCTCCGTGGGATGAAAGTGAGGCAGGGTGAACTCAGCTGCAGCGCCGTGTTGATCATAACTACGATGATTGTTTTAAAGAAAGAAGATCCAATCGTTGGCAGTCGGAGTCTGACAGTTTCCCGCCATAGGGGAGTCAACAGTAGCCTCATCAGGTCGACCGTATCGCCAGCTGCCACAATCAATTCTACGTAGTTACCACCCAAGGCTGAACAGTGGAGTGTAGTGTTGATCGGCCAAATTTCAAATTAAACGAGAGGATTCGCTCAATTACACAAATGTTCAGCTAAATATTTTTGAGAAAGCATTTGTTGGTGCAGTCAAGGCACTGTGGCATTGCGGCTCTCAATAATAAATGACTGATCATGACATTTGGCACATCCAAACTTATATTCTGGAATGGTGAGGCATTGACATTTAAAATTACCGAGCTGAATTGTAGCTCCAAACCCTAGCACTATTTAATTTCAAAAGTTAAACTTTATTGTCGTAGCTCAGAGAACTCGTCAAGCTGTATAGTACAATTGAAATTTATTTTCATTTTCTCAAAGTTGAAATGGAAACTGCCATGTTGAAAATCGCTGTAGTGGTTAAAGTGCAATTTCATTGTTTTCCTTGTTCATCTGTTTACTATGCTTGAAATGGATAACTAAACAAAAACAAAGCCTTTAATGCATTATCTATTCACCTGTAGTCATTGATGCATACAGAGTGCATTAGGAAAATCATTGAGGATGAGCTTCCTTTAGATTAAACTGTCACAACAGAACACACAGCTGCACTAAAAGCAGGCTCATTTTTAATAGAATTCACTCTGTGTTAAGCTCTCCCTCTGTGGTAGTTTTTATTGCTACGGGTGGAGACCGGATTCAAACAACAACACGTGTGAGGAATTCTCAGGAAACGATTCATGCGTGTAATGCAGTGTAATCTTATCTCACGGATACATGCCGCACTGTTGGCCGTATGCTCTACATTGGATCAGAGCTGCACAGAGTCCTACTGCTGCTACTTCACCAAAGCGCTTCTAGCGTAATGATGACTTCCTGAAAGTGCAATCAAATTTGCACATATCCGGATAGAAGACGTTATAAAATCCAACTATGTAATACCTTGAGCAAGAAACTATCAATACACCCTGACTGAAATGGGGATAACATTGTTAAAAGAAAATTTCCAAGTGGGTCTTTTTTATTTCCAAAACTGATGTAAAACAAATTAATCTAAATAAAATAAGTAACCAATGTATTTCCCAGATACGTAATGTCATGGTATCCTAGACCACAGATGGCCTGCTTGGAAATGTAAACTCTAGAATATACCTTTACTAGGGCTGTCAAAGTATCCTTGTGCACATTAGAACAGAGTGGATCTAAGACAACACACATTATCCTGTGATGGATGACAAACGCTACAAAAGGTGAGCGATGAAGGAAAAACAAACTGTTGAATAATTAATGTTTCTAATCTTATGAAATTTCATTATTCAAAAGGGATTTCAAATCTAATTTGAAAAAAGGAAAAACGGTTCACCTTATTGCTAACTGCATTTCGAAGAATCAATCCGGAGGTCTAATAAGATTATTGGTTGAGTTACTACATTGACTTTGAAAATATGACCATGCTCAACATGTAAAAAACAGGGGGGCTTTTATTGTGAAGAAGGATTGGACAAGTTCCAAGTTGATGAAACTTGAGACGTGTTGAAAATGCAAAGCACTCTTAGTTTGTGCTTTGTTTTCGGCAAAGTCTTTGAATCCTGCCTGTGGACACTGAAATGTTTTATGTTTGTTTTTTGTTACAACGAAGCAAAACCGATTATGAAAACCGAACACTTTTTTCCTTTGTATTGAAATACCTGTGAAGATGTAAACCACTACAAAATGCCCCATCTTACGCATAGCATTATTGTAGCTTGCCTAAATTCATTAATTCAGCCGACCTCCTCTCAAACATCCCTCCTGAACCTGTGCGAAGCCTTTGTTGTACAGCACAGCCCACGCTCCATTCGGTGGAGATGTCCGGGTGACTGCTGTGATGAAAGGACCTTTGATTTTTACAGCAGCATTTATGTAAAATGGCAGGGTTGTACAAGCCATGTCTGCAAGAGAAACACTGGAATCGGAAAAAAATGGGCCCATGGACAAAGCCTCCGCTGTTTGATAAGTGTTTTTCTATGTCAGCGGTGATAAGACGGCAATTATTCTTAATTGTAGCTACTGTACTGATTTCAAAAAGTGCAGTACTTTAAAAATGAGGCCATAAAAAGAGACTATTTTTCTAATGGATTCGACTTAATTTTGCAAGTTTGTGCCATTAAATCGCAAATATTAACATTAATGAATGCTACGACCTCAGTGAAGATTCCAGAGGTAAACGCTTACTTGACAAACAAATGTGCACAGAGCCAGCCACACACAGATAGTTTGACAGATCGCACGTCAGGGGGACGCGGGAAGAGGATGTTGAGGACGAACGTGTGTGTGTGTGTGTGTGCGCGCTCCCTCTGGGGGAGCATCAGAGAGCTTTATCTGTCATCAGAAGGACAGAAACAAAGGCTGCGCTGGTTGAAAACAACAGCCAGGACACTCAAACTGAGACACACAGCAGTCTGCGAGTTGTGGTCTTTGGAGACGTCGTGACACAGTGTTGTCCCTCTATTTCATGCCAGTAAGCTGATCTGAAAGGTAATACTCACAAGTGGCATTCAAATATGAGTTCGATAAATATGACCTCATCATTTTGCTGGAAATGCCCGACCCATATTGTCTTCAAGGAATATTGAGTTGGAGCATCCATTAGCTTTGCGTTAAAAAGTATTTTTAAAATGCCAGACTGCAGCACCAATTCTTTGGAGCCCCTTCGCATCTGTGATTGACTAAGCGTGTTTTTTTTATTAACTGCCGTTTTCTGAGGGCACAGAGACGCACACCAACAGTAAAGAAATGCTCAATGGAGGCCAAAAAGGCTTTCAGTGCGTTATTGGGAACAGCTTTACTCACTCTATGAAAGGCCCTCTGTGTGTGACGTGTCACCCCGATTAGAGGATACGTCTAACAACAAAGCGAGGTGACAGGAGAGAGAGAGAGAGAGTCTTAACTAAGCTATGCACACATGAAATATTGTCAGATGAGGCTGGTTCTCTGCAGTCAGAGTTTTGCATTGCTTGTGTTGCAAACACTACGACTTTCTTCATAATATTGTCTTGCGACACCATTTTCCCACAATCACGTCATTATAGAAGAACAGGAAATCCGGCATTAAACTTCCCACTAAAGGTTGTGTCGTACCAAGAACCAAAGCACACATTGGACAAACAAAAAAAAGGCCGCTGCTGGGGCCGATATTGATGTGAGGGAGCGACCTGCCCAGCAGTGCAGCAACAGTCTAACAAGCATCAAAGGCTAAAAGGCCGAAATGACCCCAGCATGGTTCAGAACACAAAACATACTCAACTGTGAGGATGATCACACAAATTGCTGTGCTGAATATTAGTTTTACAGCAATGAATGTTCAGAACTCTGCAGCCTGCCGAGGGTTGGACCCTGACACTATCGTGCGGACTGTTAGTCATAGGGAGGAGAAAAGAAAGATATTAGACACTCGCAGATGGCATTCAGCAGAGAATACTTTCCTCGGGGGCCAATGCGTGAGACCACTGAAAGCTTGACTCAAAAACTCAAAAGAATAATTTGCCTAGTTACTCAGCAGAGCACAGCCACAGCAGAACATTCTGTAAAGTGTGTGTGTGTCTGTGTGTACCTCAGCCCACCCTTTTTTCACCCATTTTTTCACTTAAGAGCTCGGTAACTATGGCAAAAGTCCTTGACAGTTCTTTGTAGCTCGTCAATTCATCTGATACGCTTTGGTTGTCGTATTTTTTTGTCCATGACCACAGAAATGGCCACGATTTAAAAATTGTGCTCAAGTGTCCTTCTGTTGTTTTGCACGCCAAATGCAAGTGTTGCCCGACGCTGAAGCATCATCCGATCAACTCATTTCTTCCCTGTTAATTGAGACGAAGCTGCTACTTCATCCTGCCAAAGCAATAAGCTAATGCTCTCTGGCATTGACGGTTTACTATTGATAGTCCCCAAACCGTATGACTCACGCAGGGGAAATCAATCATTAGAACAAAGGAAGTATTTGAATATACTTCTTGTTCAGTCAGGCAAACAATAACATTACACGTCTGTACTTGGTGTCCTGAAATGTTGGAAAGAAGTAACTTTCATCAGCGATGTTTGCAGGACGCATTCTCCGTCAAATTATGTTTACATTCCTATTTAAGTACATACCGTAAGCAGCTCAAATGGTTATTTGACCTGCTGATTAGTTATTTTCTAGAAATATTAATAATCCACACACACACACACACAATGCAGTAGTCTACCAAAGAACAACACGTTGAGACTTCATTGGCAACGCTAATGACAAATTATTTACAGAAAGCTGAGGTTCACGTTGATGAACAAATCTGAAACGGAATTGATATCACTCCGTGGATGATACACACTTGTAACCGGAGTACCTCCAAAAGTAATTAATGGTCATTAGTCCTCTTTTTCTCCTATTGTGCAAGCTGATAAGTCTGCAACTTCCGATCCATCGCCTAATATCAATCCATCAATCTGCTGAAATCATCTAAGGGCAGCAAGGCTGCTTCAAGGGAACATCTGGGTGTAGAATGTCTGACCTATACCGTCATTGAGGCTCATCATGTGCAGATGGAGCCTTGCAGCCTCCTGACAATGAGGGGAAAAGGATGAGCTCCAATCATCCCGTGCTCCATGAAAGGATCATTTCATTTTCCGTTGCTTAAGAGGACATTATTACTTGAATCATTACATATCGTAGTACTTGACTTAAAAAAGGGACAGAATTAGTCATTATGTCTTTGAACAACCTCACCAATAAAATACTGAAGTGCATTATGAGAGTAGCTCTTTTATGAGGCTACGCTGTTTCATACAAATCTGTTTCATGCTGGGGATTTTCATAATGGCTTCTATTAATATAAATTGTTCATATATCATACCAGTATTCATCCATTAGTGTGCTTCTGTTATTGGCACGGCCTGTTCAACACACAGTGACAATACTAATATTAATAGGAACAGAAACAAAACATTGCCAATTTCTACTCTGATCTGCAAATGCACAGCAAAATGTGTTCCTTGTGTCTTCATGCAGCTTCAACAGCAATTAAGTGCTAGTCCACAGATCTTAATGGAATATGCCTTCAGCCATGGAGTTTCTGATTGGTAGGTCAGTGGAAAGAGCTAAATGGTTCAGGTTGTGTGTGTTCCACTGATGTGCCATGTCTGCTTCATCTCCAAAATAGATTAAACCGGCAATTGAACCCTGTTGTGTCTCCTGCTGTTAAGTATTGGATACAAATTGACTTCTTTGGCGCAACCTGTTTTTCAATTGATCTGGAGATTTTTGCAGGTTTTGTCTAAAAAGCAATGTACAAGCATTTCTATATTAAATATAGCTAAGAACTCAAACCTTATTAATGTAGTATCATTGGCAATTATAATGGCACTTTCTATAACATGTTTTGAAACTGCTTATTTGATGAAAATTGTACTTTCTTGTCACTTGTTCTTCTGAGTTTGTATCTCTATGTGGAAATGCACTTATTGTAAGTCGCTTTGGATAAAAGCGTCAGCTAAATGACATGTAATGTAATCGTAATCATTGAACATTACACATATGTTCAAAGTAAATATTAGTTAATTAGCTGTTTCAAAATATTTGTACATTAGAATCATTTTTAAAGAGGAAAGGTTTAACCACTTAGTTGAAAACTGTGCCTTAAGCCTGCAAGAAAATGTTATTTCCATGGCACGCTTTATTGTTCATTTAATTGCTCAAATTAGATTTCTGTCAACTTTCAAATAAAGATTTTCCCCGGAAACCATTTAATAAGTAAGGTACGAGCCTTCATAACCCAATTTCATTAACCGAGATTGCCACAAGACTATGGTGTTGCAAAGGATTCCCCATCCTCCCAAGAAATAAATGCTGGGGCAATACATTTTTTTTCCTCTTTGTGTACAGGCAATGCTAATCCAGCCAGGCCCTTCTCAGGCCCATTATGACCTGTGGCCCCGTTGAGGCGCCTCGATGCATCAGCGCATGTATGACAAGTGTGCATGGCGTCCTTAGACCCACCAGGCTACTGGCTACGCACTACGCAGCATGCCATGGGACAAGCAGATTGACACGCACACAGAAGCAGCAGACCCGAAACAAGAGTTGGGCCTCAAACGGAGCAGTCCGATTCACATGGATGAATGACAGCGTCAGCAGACTGCAGGTAAACGGGAGAGAAACGTGTCCATCCGAGGCCAGATGTGAGTGGCCCAAGTGGAATTATTATACAGAATAACCATGAAAGGCTCCGAGAGCCACCCTAAAGATGTCCGTGCTTAAGCCACTGTTACTATTAACAGTAACAGCACGTACCTGAACTAATTTACGAGGGTGGGAAATAGCTTGGGTTTCTGTACATTATCGCTACTGCAGTGTTTCCTTTGCGGTTGTAACATTAGCTAGTACATATTAATGAATTTAAATAAAAGATCTTAATTGGTTATGCAGATTAAAAAGGTCAACGGCACACAGAGAATTACACAGCCAGTGTATTTTTTCCAATAAAGCCTGATTGTTGAGCTCATAAAAGAAGCAGAGACCACATTTTGTATTGCATAGGAAACGATTCCATTAAGTGATTATTTCTATTGTTGTGTTGTTATTCAGATCAGATTGCTAGCCTCTGAAGAGAATTGGAATAAAGACAGTTTTTAAAACGTTAAACAGAAGAAGGGTATCTCTTCCAGTGGTTGTCGTCAACGATTTACCAGTGTCTTAAGAAACATGAGGGGATTACGCGTTCCGCCACAAAAAAAAAGAAGCTTCAAGTAAAGGTTATTTTCATCCTACACATATCACTGTACGGTTTCCAAACGCATGTTTTAATATTCTTGAGAGGGAGCCAGGTGAGGAGCCTCCAACCCGCTAACCTGGCCAAGTAACGGCCCGATGTCAGATGCCGCCGGCAGATACACAGCAGATTCTATTTTCATTTGTAGCGCCGTGTTACTGACAAATCTCCCCAAATCATCTTTACTATTTCTCGCCCATGCTGCTTGATTTATGTGGCCATAAATAAATGATGCTCATGAGCGCGCATGTGTGTGTTGCAATCGCTACAAATGTGCTGCATCATTCCCGTCTGGCTTTTAAAAGACAGCCTCAAAGCAAGTCCCACCAAAATTTGACACCGGACTGATGTGTGACGCGTCTTCCATCCGCCGGCGTCTGTGCCCGTCTGAGTGTCGTGTTGCGTTTCGTCTACACGTGCGGTTCCCCCGTCCGTCCAACAGCCTCCTTCCTGCGTTACGGCGCTCTCCCAAAAGTTTGTCGTCACCTGGCGGAACGCCGCTCGGAGGCCTGTTTTACGTCTGCAAAACCTGTGCGTGCAGCTGACTGGCTGCTAGCGCTCAGATATCCGCTCATCGGAAGGCAGAGCACAAAGATTGACTCAGCCGCGCCGGTGGGATTCACACACGGACACACACACACACACACCCACCCACCTAGGTACTTCTACTGCGGGGGGGGGGGGGACTTGCAGGCGTGCATGTGTAATTTGCAACGGAGCGGGATTGGCACCCAACTGCTTGAAAGTGATGGTATCATATTCCTCTGGTGTAATTAAATGCAATAAATGGGCCCCCGTCATAATGCGCAGGGTACAATTTCATTTGCCTCTAAGGAGGCCGTTTGCAGCATTAGAGAAAGGGCGGGGGAGACGGAGATAAACAGTCAAAGGGTGTGGAGCCGGGAAACCAAAACAAATGTAATGTTGGCTGCGCGTCTCACTCCGCGGCGTGGCCCTCGGGGAGAGCTCAACTAGTAAACACGTTTTTTTTCTTCCGCCGAGCGGTATATTGCTTTTCACAATTACCCACCAACAAGGCCCGGCCCTCCTCAGTGAGGTCTACGGAATTCGTTGTAATTTTCTATAATGTCTGCTCCAAGGGTGTTGTTGTGAATAAAAACTCATCTGACCCAGAAACTTGGTGGGGAAATAATGGATGTAATTAACGCAGCGGGAGGACTGATGTGATGTTTATACCACATCCACCCCCAACTCGCGCCACCTTTTTCCATATTTAATCCCTCTCTCACTACCAATCTCTCAAATTAAGGAAGGATTCTTACAGCCTCCTCTTCTCTCCACCTCCACCCTCCTCTATCTCCCTGTAACTACGTCGCTTTGCCACTGTGTCTCCCTCAGCCTTCACTCTATCCCTCCTCCGCCTCCCGCTGCATTTCACACCTTCCTACAGCTCACGCACTCACCTCCTCCACCATTTCTTCAGCTCCACAGCGCCACCAAGAGGCGGGAGCCTAAAACGGCGATTTTACATAACCATTGTTGATGAGGTTTTTTATTTTGAACATCTGCTCATATCTCATGGTTTTCTCTCCTCACTCATTAAGGCCGTTAGTTTTTATTGATGTCAGCCTTGTCTGCGCGTTAATGATTTATATGGGTGCCTGCTATAATAAGTTTGATTCATTGAATAAGACTTTTTTTGTTTGAGGTGCCTTCTGGACAACAAGCAACCGTGACACAATTCAGTCAAGTGGGAAAAAAAAATATTCTTGTCGAGGGAACTTTTTGGGATGCATTGAGCAAATCGTAAAAAAAGGCGTTCAGCGAGTGTGAGATAAAGCTCACTGTGACAATTTGACCAAAAAGTGGTCATTTTAAGCATCTTTACTTTTTTTTAACTAGTCTCCATTTGAATGTCATTTGAATGAGATTTGTGGCTGTTACCACAGAGCCAACTCTTGTTGCATAATCAAATGCAAAAAAATCCAGAGCAAGATGTTCTTAAACAGAACCGTCTGAGTTGAAGACTATTTTAATATTTCTGTTACGTGTCTTTCAGACAGCACTGCAAATGTGAGCGCAGCTAGGTCGAGGGTCAATTCATTAATTCCTTCAATTCAAAGCGTAAATTAAAACGGCGCGTCCGCTAACAATGATCAAGCCCTCATTTTGAAGCCTTCATTCAGAGACAGCTAACACAAATCATTCAAGGTCAACAATCTCCTCTTTAACCAATTTAAAGGAAGTTTGACAGAATTCTTTGAAAGTATTTGGCACCCATGTAGCCACATAGCCACTGCAGTCCAAACGGAACATTTTTTTTAAAGTACTTTCAAAAGAAAACTGTACACAACATAAAGTAACATTACGAAATCAACATAACTGCGTTGCATCGGTCTCCACTAATAAATGTCAACATCCAGCTATTATGCATTTAATCCTCCTTCTCAGCCTGCTGATATTCTGAAATATCGGTTAATGAAAATTTGGAACACACGCACACTCAATAATACTACCAACCCTCCCTTGTTAAAAGGGACGGCCACGGTGAAAGTTATTAAAGTCAAACAGCATAAAAATGGTGGCTCCAGTTTGTAATATCAACAAGAAAATAGATTTCAACACCTCGACCCTGGAAGGAAAAGTCAACCCCTGCGCTCTCACAATGTAATACACAGCATCCATCACCAGTGGGCTATCATGATGAGACGCTGTAATACAGATTGTGCTGTGCCCATTTCCCCTCAACCCGCCTCATCTACTGGTAATTGCAGTGTGTGATTTCATAAATTTCCCATAAGGGCTGTTTTCAGTCCGCGGAGAGAGAAAGGAGGTGCACTTCCGTCGGCTAAACTGGTTCATTAGTGACAGCCGCTTTCATCAAAACATGTCATCGGGAGAGAAAAACAGGCCAAGTTCCAAACCAAGATGAAGTAACGGCGTTTAACGTGCACTGGCCTCCTGGGCTGCGTTCTCTGAATTGCGTTCAACTGATTGGGGTGATTACACCAGGCACCAAGTGAAGGGAGAGGATCCGAGAAGAGGAAGGAAGCTGGTACAAGACATTGTGAACTAAATCCTGAATTAACTGAACAAAGTGTTTCTGTAGCATTGAAAACTCCCATATTGTCTTCATCTTCAAACACATGCTTCACAACATCAAGTGTATGAATTGCCTTTCGCCCTTCGTAGTTTGTCTTTTAATATATTTTTTCATTATTATTTTCCTCTTTCTTCAGGAGCAGATTGTAAACTCCACAGTCCATTGGCTGCACAGCTGTGCTGTTAATATCAGGAGATGATGTCATTTTGTCTTCTGGGGGATGAGTTAATTCATAACAAGAAGACAGATCATCCAGAGGCTCAAGGAATGGGCTGCATACTAATACGGTCTCAAAGACAGACTGGTAATGCGTCAGTGACGCCAGAACTCCAAGATCAGAAAAACAACCACTTTTTTTTTTTTTTTTTACGTAAATGGAAGGAAAAAAATCCAATTTATATAAATAGGATAGCCCACAAACTGAAAAAAATGCTAAACCAGGCAGCCTATAGCGCCTGCTCCAGACAGCAACTTCAGATTGATGGAGAAATAACACTGGAGTGGGTTGAATGTCTTGGTTTCAGACGCTGCCTCTTAATTCCTCTCTAACTAATGCTGTTCATTATCTGTCTGGCGGCTCCATTTACACACATGCCATCATATCTGCCGCTCTCTGGATTTGTGTGTAGATTCCAAGCGCCAAAACCAACATAAGTCAGGACTAAGCTACCCACGTGTGTGTATGTGTGTGTGCGCCTGGCAGCCAGTCAGGTACCTCTGTAGTGCCTCTGAGAACGTGATGGGAGTCCCAAGTTGTCCACACTCCCAAAATGCTTCACCGCCATATAAAAGCCAGTGTCGATCCCAGCAGGTCTGGTTTGTAAGAGAGACTCCCGCTGACTGTGTGCAGACAGCCACATACAGTCACCAGCTCACAACATACTTTGCATCCCCAACATCCAAACAGGGGCCTCTCTCTGTCTCTTTCCTGTCTCTTTGAGCAGAAATCCTTTCCCAGTTGGTCAGTCTAGTGAAGAGAAAGCACTCCTCACTGCTCTCTCCAAGGAGTCTGCTGCGTGAATCAACCATTTCCTGCTTAGGTGTCCATCTTTGTGCTCCTTCTGAGTTGCTTTAATACAGGAATTAAAGAATAAACTTGATATTTTGAGATCCGATTTTCTCATGGATGACACCTGTTTATATTTGTGTTTTAACTAGGTCCGTCTTCTGAGTGTATTTTAATATCTCACTACACAAAAATGTGTTTTTATAGTGTCAACACATACGTGGCCTTTTATCAAGAATTTTAATAGCAGCAAAGGAGAAAAACATTTTCCACCTTTTGTTTTTTTAGGGGTAATGGCGCCCTCTTCTGTTTCAAGAAAAGAACTGCATTACGTTTGACAACTTGCACACCAATCATAGAGATGAATGTACTTCTGTCATTGATTTTCAAGTCTAAACCACAATCAACCCCCCTTTCAAATATCTTGTTCCCAGTTTCATGGAATGTTTGATCACAAATATGCAGACTGAACCATGTTATTTCTTCATGGTTGACCTTAAGGAATATGAAGAATTTACAAACAGAATTAAAAATGATGCCGGAGATCCTGAAGTGTGCTTTCGGTAGCTTTACGTCAGCTCCTCATCTGTAGGTGCACTGTATGCACGCGGCACCATGATTGTTTAAAGCGTTGCGAGTTGGAACCAGACAAAGCTTATACAGAATGAGGGAGCATCAGTCTCTCCCTGAAATGTGAGTGCCAATCTGAGGTTGAACGGTTACGTCACGTCCTCGGTCTTAGTAACAAATAGAGTGCAGACATAAAGGAGATCGGGTAGAGCAAAAAAAAAAAATAATTATGATAGGCTCACAAAACAAATGATAACTAAGCAGCATTAGGATTTCCACATTAAAAAAAGCTTTTGGAATTATTGGAGATGAAGATGCAGGAAGGATTAGATCAAGTAGATCATAAATATTTACAAAAGGAAACTGCGTGAGAAGACAATTAGTTCTGGTTACAGGAGCCTTTCAATTCATTCCCACTCAAGTGTCTGGGCCACATGTCCCTGACAGCGATTTCACTGGTAGACAGTATTTAACTTTAACGAGGCGAAACATTTCAATGAGCTATTGCTGTGAAACAGGCAGGAAAGAGACAGATATTTATAAGTAACATGAGGCCTTGAATCAGTTGAACACTCATTAACACCATTATTAATTACTTGCTGGAAAGTTATGAGGGAATACAAGTCATGTGTGTCTAAAAGGAAATCATGTGAACGCCAAATAAATACAAAGCAACAGCAAAGGCATAAAGTATAAATTATAGTTTGATTGCGTTTAGTCCTTGCTGCTTCAATTGGCATTGTAAATATGTTTAAAAAAACATGGTAATCCTAAAAGCTCACAGGATAAGGGATTTGTCTGAAGATGTATTTACCATTAATTGCATGAGGAAAGTTTAAAGTTTCTCTCCACACATTTCCCTTCCACCAGTTAAGGGTTGCAAGGGTCAGTGTGAGGTTTACCGACTTGTGAAGGCCTGCATTATTTATCTTAAGAAAACCAGTGGGTCAGCAGCTTCAGTTTGTTTACAGTGGGGAGACGATCAATTAAAAGCAGGCAGGGCGCCATGATGGTGAAAATTTGAGGTTGGCTTTGAAAGTGACGCCCATTTCCATTTCCCATTTATCTGCGGGCCTTTGCTGTGTGTGAACACCAGTCTCTCACTTTATGCTCTTAACCATTTAAAAAAAAAACATCTCACTGACTAAACGTGCTCGCATGGTGTGCGGAGCCCCCCCGCCACCCCCTCGCAAGTCACTCACCAATCTGCTCCTTTCCTCCCACACGCTGGAGTGGGCAAAGGGAGCTCCGGCCCGAGAGAACTTGTCCTCGCATTAGGCTCCTCCATCTGTCTCCATCTCTTTCCACCGCCTGGTTCTGCGGAGACGATGTTGTCGGGCAGAAACATGAATGGGGAAATGATTTCAGGGTGCCGGGTGGAGACATTAATTACTTTGCAGAGTGCTATAATGGAGACTACAACGACACAATATTCGCTTTGAGGATGTGGGCAAAAAAAAGTTTACTTTATTTAAGAATCACTCCAGCAGCAACAAGCCGGGGGGGTATATTAACCCTCTTATTTCATATATTTTAGGAACTAATTAACAACATCAACAGGGCGTCCTTCAGCACACTGGAGGATGCAGGAGGCTTTAGACAGGGCGTCTCTAGTTACCGCTTTAGGTGCAGGTGTGATGCAAAGCACGTGGCAGTTTGAGCTTTTACGCGTAATCCTAAAGGCTAATTTAAAGAAACCAAACGAGTCATCGAGATAATATAACAGTAGAGGCAGATTACCAACAGAGTGCACAATATTCTAGTGTGATAAAGAAACAGAGACACACAGACAGCCGTCATTGAGAGAGACAGACAGGTAGTCGCAGGGAGACACGCAGCCGGCCCAGTGAGACAGAGAACTAGCCTCATAAGAGACAGACAGACTGACGTCGCAGCGAGTGAGACTGCAAAAGTGAGACAGAGACAGCCGCCGAGACAAAGACGGGCGGCGCAGAGATGGACAGAAAGCCGCAGGGAGACAGACAGACGGTGCAAAGAGACAGGTGTCCACACGTACTGCAGCTTGCCCACTCACGTGTTCGACGTCCTTGCGTTGAAGAATGTCGTCCCGCCGCACTTGAGATGTCCCCCGTTGGTAGACACCGAAATAAGTCCTCGTCCTCGCCTCGGGAGTTGCTAGCTAGCTAGCGCAGACATAAGCTAGCTAGCTAGCTAGGGCTCGTTGGCTGCTTCTGGACACATTGCTATCGCACTTTAATTTGCTAACGTTTTCTTTAATGTGCAATATACCGCCCTGTCGTCGGAGACGTGTGGGTTTAAGAGTGTCTTCTTGGGCACGGCCCTTCACAGTGTCCAGGTAGTCTCCACTGGAGACCCCCCAGTAGCTCCAAAAAACGTTACATTTCTTCCTAAAAAAGAACGAAGAGGTTCTGCATCACGACGCTTCCGAGCGCCACGTTCTACTTCAACCATACGTGTTACTATGAAACGTTAGTGACGGCTGACCTTTGACCTGCAACCACGTGATCGCAGTCCAGGATTTTGATGGTCCTCCTCGACACGCTGTTTGTTTGAGCACGTCAGCTTGTTTGTTGATAACAGCCATTGACTTGTTCTTCACTTGAAAAACTACTAGTAGTATCAGGCCATTAACTGTTATTTTTCTATTAATTGTTGTTGAGTAAATAAGTCACATCTATGTTGGTATGGCTTCATTTGGTTCTATTTTTGGTTCTTGTTCTTCTGACACAATAAAATCAACCCTTTTTTTCTCTATAAATCCTTTATAGTCTTTTTTTTGGCCAATTCAAATATTGTTGCAGTTTTTCTCCATGACTAAATCAACAGTATCAAACCTCATTAAGCAGACTCTTTCATCTCCTCTTATCTATTATCTCTAGAACAAAACGTCAGCAAAGACCTGGGAGCTCTTATCAAAAATAAATCAACACTAAAAAGAGAGCACTTCTTGCTATTATTCTTCAACTAATAAATGGTGTGTGGGCGCAATGCCTCGCCACTTGATCCCATTGGAAAGCAAAAAAAAACACAATACAGCCTAAATAATAATAATTCTCCATTATTGTCTGGGCTTGAACTGGAGTGCACCAAGCAGTGCATCTGAATAGAGGTTTTAAGGTGGCACCTTTCCTTGAGAAAGAGAGAGCAAAAACAACTGCATGGTTTCGCCTTTGGAATGGCGCATTTAAATGTCTGCGAGACTGCAGAAAAACGTTGAAGAAAGCCGATGAGTTTCCTCAGGTGAACAAAGTGGTTGGACTCAAGACTAAACAATTCAACTTTTAATTAATTCAAATAAAACATTTACAAAAATGAAGAAAAAAAATGTTTGTATATATTATGTTCAAAAGCTCTTACACAATGTGGATGAAGCCTGTAGATCAGGCACATTAGCTTTCAAAAGAATTTCAGATAGACTTGATCTAGGTTTCCCTCTGCTGGTGATTAAACAACATTACATGTCTTAAATGAACAGCATTTGTTTCAAAATAGAAAAAGAAACGGTTTGTAGAAGTATATTTGAGACATACATATTTGCTAATTCTTGTCTGTAATTTAAATTAATTCTTTTACAAGCACTGTAGTCCAAATAATTTCCACCAAAGTACAAGGAAGAATACTAAAAAGCACATGTGAGATCAAAAGAACGTCGTTTCCCTCTGCTGGTTAAAAAGCAACATTACAGGTCCTCAAAATAAACGGTACAGGTTTAAAAGAAAAGAAAAGAAAAAAACATTTGGAACAATACATGCAGGATGGTGGTAATCTTATTCATTGTTTGATTCATGTGTATACCTCCGGCAAGTATTTATACAAACTCCATGTTAAGTTAAGTGTGCCATCATGAATAAGAAGAATATAAAAGGAACTCATAAGAATAAAAGTCTTTGAAAGGTTTGGAGGCTTTGTTTTTCTCTGCTTCAAACAACATGGCAGGTCTTCAAAAGAACAGCATGCCAAAAAAGAAGAAGAAACTCATTTAGGTGTATATATTAATGTGAAACAAATAAAGAATGTGGAAAACCCTTGATCAATCATCTTACAGAGATCATATCTTTGTCTCCCCCTGCTGGTGAAAAAACAACATTACAGGTCCTCAAAATAATCGGTACAGGTTTAAAAGAAAAGAAAAAAAAAACATTTGGAATAATACATGCAGGATGGTGGTAATCTTATTCATTATTTGATTCATGTGTATACCTCCGGCAAGTATTTATACAAACACCATGTTAAGTTAAGTGTGCCATCATGAATAGGAAGAATATAAAAGGAACTCATAAGAATAAAAGTCTTTGAAAGGTTTGGAGGCTTTGTTTTTCTCTGCTTCAAACAACATGGCAGGTCTTCAAAAGAACAGCATGCCAAAAAAGAACAAGAAACTCATTTAGGTGTATATATTAATGTGAAACAAATAAAGAATGTGGAAAACCCTTGAGATCAATCATCTTACAGAGATATGATATCTTTGTCTCCCTCTGCTGGTGAAAAAGAAACATTACAGATCTTTTTATAAAAGAATATGAAAGCCAGAGTTTTGAATGATATATTCATGATAGGAGGAATTAGTGATTGCCGATTCCTGTGTAGACTTCCAAATAACATTCCTATCATCACTGTATGCACAAAGAAGAGAAATAAATAAACTCTTAAATATGCAAGTCCTGGTTATTAAGCAACATTAAAATTTTATTTAAATTAAATTATGCATTATCTTAAAGAAATTCAAGACAGGGATTGTTTGGAATAATATGTGCAGGATTAAATACATTTGTTCAGTAATATATGCTGATTTCGGGGAATACTTCCAACAAATATCGGTAGCGGAACACTACTATCCAACTAATCTATGAATGAGGAGGAGGAATTACCTAAAATGGCATTATTTGTTTACATGACAGTTAAAAGAATATAAAGGGCACGTGTTAGATTAAAAGTCTTTCAGAGATACAAAATCTTTGTCTCCCTCTGCTGGCAATTGGGTGAAAATGCATCTTCCAATTAAAAATGTTTAGAAAAATAAAAGGAACAGTTCTGAATATAATATATATATATATATATATATATATATGTATGATAGAAGACATGAATATTGGCTGATACCTGTATGTACTTCCAACGAAAAGTTCCATAAATACTGTTCCAAATAATATATAAATTTGGAAAAGACGAAGTGTGTAAAAGCGATGAGGTGGCACGTTCTTGGGAGAAATGGGACCCCTGTCTGCCTCTGCTTGTAATCAAGCAACATTACCTGTCTTCAAAAGAAGAGTTTATGCTTTAAAAAAAGAAAGGGAAAGGAATTGCTTGGAATAATACAAGCAGAAAGGGAGAGATTTATTCAGTAACATTTTCTGAAACCTGTGTATACTTCCAAAATATATTCATAAACACTGTATCAGGAATATGAAGAATGTAGAACTGCCTGCATCAAATGTAGCAGTAGCCCACACGTTGCTACAAAAAGCACACACGTGCCGCTTGGATAGTGCACATGTGAGGATAAAAGCCGGCTATATTTGTATTCAAATGTTTCCTTTGAATGAAAAACTGTAGATAAAAGAGAGATTGCCTCTGAATACACAGGTGCAAGGTTGATTTGAGGACAGAGACCAGGAGACGTGTGTGTGTGTGTGTGTGTGTGTCAATGATTGCTGGGCGGGGGGGGATTTTGCACACGTCAACAATCCCCATCAATCTCCAGGACAAATTATGAACTGTGCTCTTTAAAATCCAATTATCCCCATTATTGTCAGCGGTTGATGCTAACGATGCATGAAATAGCTGCACACTTTTTTTCTTTCTTTTTTTTCGTGCTGGGGCGTAATGAGGCAGAGGCGCCACACGATGGAGGAAGAGTTTTATCTTTCTTCTGTGAAGGAGGTGAAACGCTGCTGGACCAGATGTTAATGTTGAGGTGGAAAGAAAGGAGAAGCAGGAAATCCGTGACTCGCGATATTTATTGGCTTTTCACAAATTATAATTTTCCTAAATTGTCAAATGCATACATTTGAATTGAAAAAACTGTCCCTTGGCACGCTTATGTTACCATGTACATTTTTTTTTGGGGGGGGGGGATTACCTGTATGTGGCTTGTAGTTCTAACAGAAATACAGTATTGAATTCTTTGTTTTGTTCTATTTTTCCTATGTAAGTATGTAACTTTAAAGACGTTTTTTGCTAACACCACCTTTCTTGGTCTGATATGACCAGTAGCCACCCCGTTAGCTAGTTTGAGTCGGAACGTGCATTACACAACGTCTTCAGCAAACATCAGCCTCACTTTAAGCCTGGACCTTGAAGGCATCTGGTGAAACAAACACTATCTACAGGCTAATCCAACACACGTGGATTGCTTTCAACTGCTTCTCTGTTGTTTAACGGCCTCCGTCAAAAGCCACCTTCTCCGTTCACTCCGAATGGCCCCCATAACACGGTTTGCACACACAGGCTGCGTTTTTTCCTTACGATTTCGCCCCGAGAGCTTTCCACAAGTCATAAACACCACCGATGTCATTTTATAGCTCAGATGCATAACAAAAAAACAGTCGAGAGAGAGAGAGGACCCTGCCCCGCGGAACATCAAAGTGAAAAAAGTAGGGCCACTTTTATTGAGAGAGACTGATAATGCTGTGTGTGCGTCTTTAGCAGGGAGCGGGGCGGAGAAGGGATTAAAGAGACGAGCGGGGCGAAGAAAGCCTCGGCTGTAAACAACGTGACAGCCACTAAAGCGGGCAAACTGGCTCTGATCGGAGGCGACACAAAGGGGAGCGCCAGGTCGCCCCCCCCCCCCGACCACCGCGACTTGTTGGATCCAAATCTCACTGCGACCCGTAGTAGTGTTTTTTTTACCTGTGCTCTTCGCCGTGACTTTGGAACTAGTTTTTTTTTTTTGGGGGGGGGGGGGAAAAACCTGCCCCTGTCACAGATGGTCCCACCGAAGCACGCGTGGCATTGAATCAGGGCCAAGGCGCCTCCAGGAAGCTCGATAACAGGTATCGGCGTCCCCTTACCTGCAGCCTGGCAGGTGTTGGAGGCGTCGCTTAGCAGCCGCTTGTCCCTGGCAGGAGCTGCCGGTTTGCCTATACACCCCGCTTCCAAAAAAACGAGAGCCATAAATAATATGGTTACGGCTCCAAATGGAGTTTTAATTGCCAGCGTTGCAGCAGGTTCCTCCTCCCAACAAAGAGGGCGAGTGCAAGCTAGTTGTAACGTTGTTGTGTGGCACAGGAAGTTCTGCGAGAACGCCAGATGTTGTTCTCACGGACGTGTTGTTTTTTGCACAGACAATGCCCGTTGATGAAAAAAAAAACAATAGCTAGGCGAGAAGGCTAGCCTCCATCTGCTGTCCACGGTCACAAGTCGAAGTGCAAACAGCATCCGCTCAGCGCGCCAGGGGAAAAAAAAACCCGGGAAAAAAAGGGCTTTGAGCGCAACTTGTCGTCGCAGCTCCAGCTGGCGGCTTACAGCATTAAGCCAAAGTAATTAAAGCAGCATTGTGACAAAGCGAGGCGTGGTAATACGCACACCGTTGCATTATGGGAAAGGTGAGGACGGTGCCCACTTTCTGTTAACCCGTCTCTGAGGAGGCCGCGAAAGGCCTCCGTCAATTAGTGCGAGCTGATCTCAAACGTAAATGCGCTTCGGTGCTCGGGATTTCAGCGCCATGATCAAAAAAGAAGGGACGCGTCCCTCCCATCCGCCGCCTAAGACCAGGGCTTTGCACGCTTCCCTCATCGTGAGATGTTTTCACAAATGGCCCATATTTTCTCCGATTGCCGGGATAATGAGTGTTGCAACGAAGAGCAGTTTTTTTTGTTGTTGTTGTCGGCGCCTACAAAGCCGTGATTATCTATTCATTATCTGCTTCACTCGAGAGGTGCAGCCGCATTCGGGTCGAGTTAGAAAACAAGTTATTCCAGGGCTGGTTTCATGATGCCGCTGCGGCCTTCTGTCCTACTTTGCAGTGACCACAGGCTTTTTCCAAGGCGCATGTGATCGTTGCCATTGTTGGCCGGAATCAAAAAACAATGTCACGTGCGCTGGCCAGCTGAGCCACCAGGAAGCCCACAGGCTTTTTATTTTTTTTATGACTCAGATTTGATTTGGTTCATTTCGTTTATCCTGTAAAAACACATAATGCACATATGGGGAAACCACTGAGGGTGCTGACATTACATTGAGAATTATTCTGTGAGGGGGGATAAAAAGCAGTAAATCCTCTCCGTCATTGCTTTGGAAACGGCCAAAGTTTTTATCTCCTTTTTTAAAAATAAAAATTGAGCTCATGTAATTTTTCGCGGCAGTAAATGGATTCAAAAACCCCCGACCAGGCAAATAAAATAATAATAAATAATGAAATCACACAGTCCGAGTCATCTGGACATGGTAGATTAGCGCTCTGACTTCTGAGTCGAATCGTTTATTTTGGAGCAGAGGTGTTGAGCTGACTCCCTGCATGACCTTATCTGTACAACGTGCCACTCTGGGGAGATTTTCTTCAAAATGACACCAAATCCTGTCTAGCAGAGGGAATAAATCGCGGGCTCCGGTGCACGAGGCTTTGGACGCGTGCGCACACGCACACCGTCGCTGTGTCGGCGCATTTTGCCTCCCTTTTTGAAGCAGACGCTATGACTCGTTAAAATATTCGAGGAGTTGCTTTTTTTGGCTTCTCCCCAAAAGGTCACCGACAAGTCAAGTGACATCGAGGGAGAAACTTTTTCTCCCCGGATGATGTAAATCTATATTACATATTTTGGATGCAGGACTCATGTAATCAACTTTTATAACAAACTAACTAAATAAAGTGGGGGTGGAAGGGGTTGTTTGGATGTTTTGGAGCACGGTTCTATGAGCTAAGTCTGACCCATTGATCACTGATGGGTTGGGTAGTTAGTGCAGGGAGGGGGGGGGGGGGTCTGGAAATTGATGCTGTTCCAATAGCATCCATTTATCTTCTGTCCGCAGCGTGAAACAAAAAGACCCAATTAGTCAAATTGCCCTGGTTGGAGATAGGGTTAGTGATACACTTTATCTAAATGTATCACTAGTAAATACTAAAAGTTACAGTAACTGAATACAATGTTTTTATTGTCATTGGTACCCCTCAGAAAACCAGCAGCAGCAACACCACCTTGAAGGAGGGAGAGATGTGGTCTTCCTGCTTCTCTTTACCAGGACCAGGTTTTTGTCAGTACCAGTCAACCAGAAGTTGTACTTCCTGTCAAATGAAAAAAAAAAAATCTCCGACAGGCAGAGACGCAACGCGAGTCGCATTCTTAAGAACCACGTCTTAATAAACGCCACGTTTACCTAAACTCTACTAATTAACAACAACCGAAGTAAAAAAAATAAATTTGAAGCCGAAGAAATCCTTTAAATTTATGGCGAAAGACCCGTGAACCTGACGACAGAGAGGGAGAGAGAGAGAGCTGTTCACTTCTCAGTGTTCTGTGTGTGAGCCGAGCGGGACACAGCAACACAAACAGTATGTGTGTAGGGGAGGGGCGCTGTGACTACCAGCCAATCACAGAACGCAGACACAGACAGCTACCCAATGAGGACTTTTATTCAATCCGAGCACAGATATTGACTTGTATTACTCGTATAATACTCGTACTCGGCAAAAGTGCTTTATCCGTACCGGATACTCGTTTCAGCCGAGTATCCGGCTCATCTCTAGTTTTTGAATCGCTCTTAGTCTGGACTCTTCCTTGCGACCGGTTGTCCTTGGGCCGGCCTACAAGAGGCTTGGACCACAGAGACAACAGACCACAGGATCACTGAGCCACTCAAACTCCTCCACCACGTTAAGGTGGCGATTCACGGAGGAGTTTTTTTTTTTATGTGGGAAACCCAAGAAGGGGGGGGAAAACCCACAGGGGAACCCCCAGATGGCAAGTGGGGGGGGGGAAGGGGGGGAGGGAAGGGGAGGGGGGGGGGGGTGATGGAGCTGTCAACCCTAGGTGTTAGTGGGGTTGAAGGGGGGGGGGCGCAGTGTCTTCAGCGTTGTCAACCCCAGGTGTTAGTGGCGTTGAAGGGGGGGTGGAGGGTGTCTTTAGCGCTGTCAACCACAGGTGGTAGTGGGGTTGAAGGGCGGGGGGGGGCCCTGAAAAGTGGATATTATTTTCATTCATTCATTCTCTTCGTTGGGCGTTTTTTCATAGGTTCGGTTTCTACAGAGTTGTTCATACGTCCCTGGGTGAACACATTGACCGCTTTCAGCTTTTTGTTTGTTGGGATTTCTTCGGTCTGAACGTCAATCTCCATAGGTTCGGGTTCTTCAAAGTTGTTCATACGTCCCTGGGTGAACACATTGAGCGCTTTCAGCTTTCCGTTTGTTGGGATTTCTTCGGTCTGAACGTCAATCTCCATAGGTTCGGGTTCTACAGAGTTGTTCATACGTCCCTGGGTGAACACATTGACCGCTTTCAGCTTTCTGTTTGTTGGGATTTCTTCGGTCTGAACGTCAATCTCCATCGGTTCGGGTTCTACAAAGTTGTTCTTACGTCCCTGGATGAACACATTGACCGCTTTCAGCTTTTCCTTTGTTTGGATTTGTTTGGTCTTAACGTCAATCTTCGTAGGTTCTTTTCTTACAGATTTGTTCATACGTCCCTGGGTGAACACCTCGACCTCTTCCAGCTTTTCCTTTGTTTGGATTTGTTTGGTCTTAATGTCAATCTTCGTAGGTTCTTTTCTTACAGAGTTGTTCATACATCCCTGGGTGTACAGCTTGACCTCTTTCAGGTTTTCCTTTGTTTGGATTTGTTTGGTCTTAATGTCAATCTTCGTAGGTTCTTTTCTTACAGAGTTGTTCATACGTCCATGGGTGTACAGCTTGACCTCTTTCAGGTTTTCCTTTGTTTGGATTTGTTTGGTCTTAATGTCAATCTTCGTAGGTTCTTTTCTTACAGAGTTGTTCATACGTCCATGGGTGTACAGCTTGACCTCTTTCAGGTTTTCCTTTGTTTGGATTTGTTTGGTCTTAATGTCAATCTTCGTAGGTTCTTTTCTTACAGAGTTGTTCATACGTCCATGGGTGAACAGCTTGACCTCTTTCAGGTTTTCCTTTGTTTGGATTTGTTTGGTCTTAATATGTTCTGTTTCTACATAGTTGTTGACGGGTGCATACGCTCTTTTGTCCTGACGGGATCTTCTACGCTTTGTCCTTTGCTTGGTTGGGCGAGGAATTGGCTGGTTATAAAAGTCCAAATCTGTGAGGACTTTTCTGCGAACGTTCCTTTCCTGATGATGAGTTTGCATTTCATCAAAATGCCATGGCTTTTTTTGGGAAATCTCCATGTAGCCATTCTTTGCTGAGATTCGCTTGGTCTTAACGAAAATCTCCGTACGTTCTGTTTTTACAGAGTTGTTCTTATGTTCCTCGTTGAACCCTGTACTTTTTCTTTTGCGATCCATTCTAGCTTTTCAATCAGCTTAATAATAGAATAGATTGTCCTTATATTTAAATTCTTACGTAACTCCCTGTAACTGCAACTACAAGTGTTCTCTTGTCAGTAAGGAAAGGTAATGACTTGATGAGGGATCAGTGTGATGACATCATCACATTCCGTGCACATGACATATCATGTGACTACCCTCCACTGAAGTTGTAAACCTACTGCCTGTGACATCATCACATTCTGTGCATGGAGCTTCAGAGAATTCGGCCAATAGGCATGTCCATCGCCACGGTAACTGATATTGATGATGCTTTTGTGCTTTTTTGAAACCACTTCTCAGTGGTTGGAGTTTTTTATTTCACCTTTGTGCACAAAAGCACCGTTGAATCTATTTTAAAGGACTTAAGTTACTGAATTGTTATGTATGTTGTGTTATTTTGTTGCCTTACACATTATTTTTTGTTCGAATTGAAAAGCAGCTAATTGAATTGAATTTATTGTTCATCCTTCCCGGGAGAGGGAGCCCTCCTTGGCCGTTTTCCCTGAGGTTTTGTCACTTTTTTTTAATTGAATGTAAAAGACAATATTTCCCTCTCTGGCATTGTTGTTTTGGTTTAGCACCAAAGCTGTTTTTTCTGTTAGCATACTGTGATGTTGTATACATATCTTATTACTTTATATACAGTAGACAATCTGAGTTGCACAAGTAGGCTAAAATGATACTGCGGCGGTGAACTTTTGGGTATGTGTGCACTGCAGAGGTCCTTTTCCAACTGTGAAGTGATCCCTCACACATTAGCTGCATATTTATCTGCAAAAACAGAATTACAGTCAGAGTATTGACAATGTGTTGCTAGTTTCATTGCCTTCAAAAAAGACCACTATAAAAACTGATATGAGCATCATTTCTTCATCCAACTCTTAAAGGTAAAGAGGCACTCCGCCAATTCCATATCACGCTTTTAAGATCAGTCTCTGTGTCGCGGGGAGTCCTCCTCAGCCAGAGGAAATAGATGCTTTGGCAGAGCTCTCTGAAGTCTCTCGATGTCATGAGGTTTTGTGCTGCGGCATGAAATATTCAAGTGAGTAGGATCGACTGGTTTGGAAACATCATATTCTTTGATTACCTTTCCATAATTATTGTTGTTTCAATCCGTCTTTTAAGTCCACTAACTGTTGAATTAAACAGAATATTGGGTTTCAGCTCCTCAAACTATTTTGTTGACTAAGAAAAAGAAACAAACGGGTGCTCCTTTATGTAAAATCCACCAAAACCACAAAGTCCTGCACACATTATTATAATGATGTGCATATAAGTCATCTGCAAAGTATATCAAGACGCTTCCGAAGGTTTTATCTAATTCCGCACGGACACGTTATCACCATCTTTCTTTTCACCGGACATCCTTTCATGATGATCCAATGGGGATTACAGAACAGCATCTCTCCTTGTCTCGAGTCGGCGTTCTTTGTCAAACACGGCGTCAGCACGCAAAGATCTGTGCGCGCGTTGGCCGGCCGCACTCATTGTCACGGGATTAAAGACCGCCCAGCTAATTCCGCGCAGTAATAAAAGGGTTTCTGTAACCGGCAGATTAATTGGGATTTAGCCACTTGAACAATTTTAGGTCTCGTCGAGGCTGAAAAGACAGTGAGAGAAATTCACAATCCCTACGATGTCAGCCGCTTACTACGGCTGAGTGAAGGAGCCACCTGGGTGTCCCCTTGATGCCGCTAAGCGTATCACACGTGTTCAGATTTCCCTCCCATCTCTCTCCGGTGACTGAGTGGAAGAGGCAACGTGTGTGTGTGTGTGTGTGTGCGTGGATGTCCTCCCGTCTGCGGCCACGCCTTGGAAGGGCTGTTGCACCAAACGCAGAGGCGTGGTGCTTTATTGACACGGGGGGAGCGCTTGTTTTCAGGATCCCTGCAACCGTCCCGGCCCAATTTCTTTGAGGCAGCGAGGGCCGTTCCGCTCCGTCGGACATTGTTTGTGTCCGTGAGCCCCATTAGCTTCGGAAGCTCGGCCTCTTCAGAGTTTCAACGTTGCAAACGTAATGGCTTTCTTGTGGCGATATCTTACTTCGCACAAACTGTCTGTTACAGTTATTTTCTCAATATTGCATACTTTCCGAAGATAATGGGACTGGTTTTATTCAGCTGTCATCCTCCTATTGATCAATTTATTGTCTTTATCGTTTTTAAATGTGGTTTAAAGTCCAAAGTCTTTTGTTTAAGTGGAGACATTCCACGCTGCTGTGTGAGCTCCAAAAGTATGGGCATAACAGGTCAAGCTGAAATCTTCCCAATTTGGAGAAAGTGACGACACACTGAGCTGAAACTTTTTCTCACACCCCCCCCAATGACACCACTTAACAAACTCCTAAAAGTTTCTTAAACCCAACTCTGGCTTGACTCTTTCCCACCACGTCCAATGATGTGCCCTCCGTTTCCATGACACGGACTTTACCCACGAGCGCGGGAGTAGAGCCAACACACACACACACACACACACAGGCTGAACCTGAGCACCGTGCTGTGTTACATAAATGAAGTGAATCAACAGAAGAATGAATGGGCAAACAAGCTGGTGGGAATCTTTTTTTCTTCTCCTCCAGTCTCATAATCACCACACGTTTCGCAGATATTTGTCTGGACTCAGAACGCATCGTTTCTTCCCCCTTGTTGTGAGCGTGTCTCTAATACTACGGCCCGAGCTCCAAAGGCGCGTCCGTGCCCAGCTACCGTCGCTAAGCCGCGATTTAACAACCGCTGTCATTTGTTCGAGGAGTTGTTCGACAGGAGGTTCTATTGACGGACTTTAAGAATCCACAAAAGGCCGCTTTTCCCGTAACGTCATGGCCGACCCGCAGGGTCTTCTGCACAGTCCTGGTGGCGCCACCTGCAAGACGGCCACGCTGAAATTCGCTACCTCACATACTATATTTAGATTCCCAATTGGCCCCCGACGCACAAAGTAGGAAATTGACAACAGGAGATGACGGAGGGGAAACGCTTGTGTTCGTAATCCAGCACGCACGTCATCAGTGTTTGTCATTTTATTGCAGTGGGCTTTGCAGCCCGCGAATGGCCCACAGGGCCAAATAAATCTGATAACAGAAATCCACAGCGAGGCACCAGTTCCAACGCACAAAAACCCCCCCCCAAAAAAACAAGAAGTAGATGGGTCTCCTCCAGCCTCACGATTCACTTGATTATCCATCGTGACTTGGAGAGGCTCGCCAACGGTAGAGGCGCTGAGTGGATTGGAAATGCAAACAAAGGAAGAAAATAGAAAATCCTCAAATAGGTGCTGCGGTTTGAAGGGGAATTATTGAAGAACGCCTCTCCGGGGCTGGACTCAGATTCCCTGTCATCCTTCACAGCCTGATCTCCGGGGGGTTTAGTATCCGATCGTGGACTTGACAAGTAACGGCTATTTATAGCACAAGAAGGGTTGGATAATAGCTTATTAGACCACTCAATGTAAGGCAGGCATCGCAGCGGGACAATGAGGCGATCCTGCGCCTGGCTTTGCTTTATTTGAATATTTCTTTTAAAAGGGAAAATCAGGTTTGATGCTACTGTTTGCTGACAAACATCAAAAAGCCGACACAGGAGGCTGCTGGAAATATCCCCCCCCCCAAACCATTCCCTATTCTGGTCCTTCTGTGCCTGTTATAGCTCTGTGTACGTTACAACCGCTTCTCTTGGCTGAAACATCACTAATCCAAAGTGGAGTACATTAAAAATTCTGCTGTTTAAGGTCCACCAGTGTCTTAGTGGGGGGGTTGAGGGGGAAGAGGGGGAATACGAACGTGACCAAGTACAGGCCTTCTCTGGCGCCGCTTTACGGCGCTTTCATATAAACACGACTCTGGGGTCAAGTCGGCGCTAAGTATTCATGGGTATGTACTCCGAGTGTGAGTGCTTATAGACAGAGGGCTTTCCACCCCCACTCCCCCCACAGCCCCCCTCTTCTCATCCTCACCCACAGACAGCAGTAGACTTTTATCACCGTCAGCACTGAGCAGTTTGACAGTGAGGAACGAGCGCGGTTTCAGTTCCAAAAAAAAGAGGATTTCCTAAGGGGCCGAGGCTTCTCAACCTATAGATTTGGCCCTTGAAGGCGGAGGGGTAATATAGTTTAACGAGCATTCGTGCCCCGATGAGAAACCCAAAGGTGACAGGCTGCAGACAGCTCGAGCTTGGTTTCTTAATACTTATGAGGCACAAGGTGTTTTGGATGGTTATTGGAGCAATTAAAGCGTGATTGTGTTATAATGGCATTTCAATTTCCCCTTGATTTCCCATGGTTCTCTAGAGTCAGTTCCCTCAAAGACGTTGTTATTAGGCGGAAAGGGCTCACAAGCATGGTGAGGCACACAGTGTTTACTTCCTGTTGTGACAAAGCCGTTAAATATTTTAGTAGAAGGGAGTCATAAAGTCCACAAAGGGAATGAACAATTTCAGTTACTCAGCAATTTTAATATTTGAAGTTACCTAACATCAGGGACTATAAGCTACCGGTCATAGAAAACCAAAAAAAAACAAAGCTGTAGCAGCAGAACCCTCGAGTCTATTTAAGATTTTGTCTTTAACTGACAGGCGCTCAGAATATCCTTTGATTATCTGAACCGCATCTTTTTGTTCCACAACGGCAAAAAAAAAAAAGCTGGCGTGATCAAATGCGGAGCAAACTCTTAGTAGATATGTACAGCTGACAGAGAAATGTTCTTTGTCACCACAGCGGATTCAAAGCAGGATTTTTCATCCATTTGTTTAACATTTTAACGCAAATTTCGGAGACGAAAGACAATACTGCACATCCGAATCTGTCATCCAATCCTTCTGCGGTTGCTCTTAAGTGATGCTGGAAAAAAACAAAGAAATGACAGCCCTATTATAACTACACACTGCTGCCAACTGGTCGGGAGACACCGGACGGAACAACGGGGGCCATTATCCATAATTAATAGCCCTTTGGTTGTTTTAAGCACCGGTCCTATGCATCTTTTAAAGAAATATCTAGTGAATATGTTATGTATAGAAGTTGTAGGAAGATTGGACAAAAAGAATCAGCATCCCAGAAAGTGATGCATCTGCACACAGCACCCTCACAGAGTGCTCAGTTGCTAGGGGACCAGAAGACTAATTTGTCTGTTGAATTGAATATGCAGTTTAAAGGGTTTCCAGAGATATTTTTTGGACAATCATTACATGCCATAATCGACAGTCCAAAAGGAAACATAAGTAATTTGTCCCATCCATCATCCATTTGTGCTATTTTTAGGGGGGAAAAGCGGCTTGTCAGATGTTTTGTTCACAGGATCATAAAACTATAATAAAAATAGTACATGTCTATAATAAGGAAATGTAGAAGCCATGAGGGCACCTAAAACGGCATAATTTAGCTTTGCAACAAGAAAGGAGCAAAGGAAATTAAAGTAACGCTTCTCTCATCAACATCTTAAGTTGAAGTATTTGATGAAAAACAAAACAAGAAGGGTGTCACTAGTTGTGTAATCTAAGATAATCATATTATTTTAATTCATGATTTGTTTCGCATCACATTCCTGGCAGACATTACTGCATGTGTGATACAGCCTGAAGTTAGCTGTGACATCACCCACTTCAGCTGGTATATTATGTAAATAAACGAAAAAGGTATTCACCATCACCATCGTAATCCATCAATCCACTCAGCATTCCTACAGCAGCCATGCACCTTAAGTGGGAGCTTCGCTTGTGAACGTGGCGGCCCGAGGCTGCGATCACGCCCCCCCTCATCCCTCGCCTCGAGCTCTTTCCCGCGGCCCCTCCGCGTGCCGGGCCGAGCGTCAGCACATTCGGAGGCACTCAGCGCCGTCCCTCCAGCGCAACATCGCATTGGGATGCCTGTCATTTAATGCCTCAATGAGGTACATGCGCAGACACAAGAATCAATCATTTTCAGGGAGGACAGTTTGAATAATGCCAAAATGAAATAAAAGAAACGCTGTGAAAAGATTAACGCCGGCGGCAGAGAACACAGCAGGAGCTCCGTTGATAGGTAGATGCCTCCAGCGCTGACAGCTTTCAGGAGACAGTGATTGCCTTGTTGGCTCTTCTCCTATATTTCAGGACTGAAGTAGCAGCTTTAGTTGTCAGAGCAACCTCACAACGTCTATTTCAAAACGTTAGGCAGAGTTTACCATTCGGTTTTTACCCAGATGTGTGGCTAATTGGATTTGCTGGAAAAGAAATAAAAAGGAATGCTATGATTAAAGGCTCTCCTCTTTGTTGTCATTTTTCTCCACTCAGATTTCGTGCCCTGCTTTTGTCTCTCGTGCTGACTCAATGGCTTCTCCCCGTTCGCAGGAAGCAGAAAAGGACAGACAGAGAATCCCCGGAGTTACACAACACCAACTCGCTCTGATGCACTTGATGCTCGGACGCATGGCGGCAGAGCTTTGGCTAACAACGCCGCCCGATCCTCTTTCATTAGACCCATGCACAGGTGCAGAGCGCGCTCTGTGCTGATGAAAAATAATTTATCATCAAAGTCTGCGGTCGCATTGCAGCAACCTCCCCCCCCCCCGAATGTCACCTTCAAAAGGGACTCCTGGCCCACGTATTATTGTTCCAAAGCAACAGAGCCCAGAGAAGCCTGGGGCAAATGAGGCTCCTATTATGATTGCTATGATTAAGTGTCCCGTGATGCAGTAACAAATCCACAGCTCACCTCACCCCACCTTTAATCTACATTGTCTGCCTGAGAAAAGGCCAAAGTCCCTCTTCTCACCTATCAAACCCTCTTTCCTAATTGATCAGGATTTCCCTTTGTTAAAGGGCTGCACGGTCCTTTGGTGTTCCTGGCGGCTTCTTTCGCAGTAACTGGAGCCAGAGCCCAAAAGCCCACTGGTTTCATGTAGCGTATCTGGCACTACTGCGTATACAAAACGACTAATTCGCTTCACTATATGGAAGGACCTTATAGCATGGTTTGCTGATGTGTGACACCTTCATACTGCACAGGCATAGGGAGGATGTGTAAGTTGGGGTGTTTAAGCTGGGACCCTCCATACATTTTAAATCCAGTTATAATGGGGTGTGCTTCTCATTTGTACAATGTATTCTGTGCATAGGGAGGGAGTTTAATCATGTGTCTAGTGCATCCATTTGAATAAGGTGTAGAAAAGGTGCAATGTGGCATTTTTTCGTTAACAGACAGTTACGCTCACTGCCAATCATCTCAAGGTGCTAATTGGAGTACAGCGCACAGCAAAGTAAGATATCCGCTGGCTGGACCAGAACAGAAGTGTGGTCCCTTACCCCCAGAGGCTTGCGAGATTGAAGAAAGAGAGGCAGCTGTGTGAGCTCAACATTGGTGTTTTAGTCTCCTTTTTTCGGTTAAAGCTAATGAGCATCTTTCCAGCCGTATGTGCATGTGCCATTTAGCAAGGCACATGTTCCCCAGCGGCTCTGATAGCACAAAACTCTCTGTATAATGAGCAGTTACCATGTGAGTCTGCAAGTAATTTAATGTACAAGAGCCAGGGTGCCATTCTGACAGCAACAGGCGAATCCGCTCCCAGGAGTGTTCAATTGAGTGACAATCTGCCGGTTGAGACAGCTGTGGCATTTGTTTGGAATACTTCCCATGTTCATCAAACCAGTAAATGACCATGAACGTCTCGTGGACAACAGCACTGTCATCTTGCAAGGGGGAAGCACCTGCATCTGGGTAAACTGGGAAAACATATTATAGTGCGAGTGCAATTATTATTCGGCGGTTCTTACCTTCCTCTCAAAGGGCACTGAGTAGAGCGAGAGCGAGCCAGAAAAATGCACCATGCCTGCTTTCATGAATCATATCTGTAGGTTGGTGGAGTGAAAACTTTTTTTTTGTTTTTTTTATGCGTATGATTCAGAAGCTATACGCCCCAAAGGGTAGCCAGACAACATTAAAAGAAGTAGGACGGACTGCTGGAGGAAAGGCCCTCCTTGGACGGGTGGGTAAAAAGGAAATCAATGGATGATTGACATTGTGAAATTTAAGAAATAAACTTCCAAATGGTGTTGTTATCTACTTCATCTGAAACATGCATTTGAGTCTGTTCTTCAATGGGATCGTTCTGGGAGCAAAGCACTTGCATGTTGTCTGCATAGCTACAAAAGGCCGTTAAAAGCCAAATTACAACCACAAAAATGTGGTTGTGCTGAAAAATATTGGAGTTTGCTTTCTGTCTCTTATAGAACACAACCATGCACACTTGAAAGAAGCATACTGTAAACCATTAGTAATGCAGAAAATCTGAGTCAAATTGGAGCAGATTTACAAAGACTAAAACCAGACTGTTGAACAACACACACACACACACACACACACACACAACAGCAGGCACTATCAGAGAAGAGCGGAGCAACATAGAAGAGAACATAATGAAAAGCATCCCAGATCAGAGGGAAACGATGGGGACTGTAAGAGCCGAGCCAACCAGGGAACAGAGCCAAACTAAATGTTTGCAGTGATGTCGAAAACCTGCATGAAACCACATCTGGAGCCAAGATGGAAGTGCACTGTATAATATGGAAAAACAGATTCAAGAGAGTCGATCTTGCTGACGTTGCTGAATTCAAACTAATAAAGTGTAAAGTATGATCACCTTTGTTATGACGCTGCTTTCTCTGCAATCTACCAGGCTTAACTACACTCGGAATCACAATAACATGCCATTCACAGCTGCTGTAGCACAAAGACTGAGGACCGTCAATATGGCCAATGTGGCTTACTTCGCCGTCTATAATAATGGTTTCCAAAGCTCACATTATTTTCGCACTAGCCTCCTAATGAGGCACATATGGGACACGAGTTGGATGCAATACCTGCAATTGTCTTGCCTGTGTGAAATCCCTCACAGGGTCCCGCTCCTTCAGTGAATTATCGGTGCATGTTATTGTGCATCTCTGCCGCATGCTAATGCGTCGGTCAGGTGATGTCACAGCATCTTTGAGCATGTCTTACCAACCTTCTCTTTGTGATTGTTATATTCTGTTAATGACCAATTGCCTTTTGCCGCTCTATTTGTCTGCCTGTGCAGCAAATGGCTTTAGTTTGTATTGCTTGGCTGTGTTTAGAATTGCTTCCATGTGCTGAATTGCGCATGTTGTTGATGTATTAGTGCACAAAGGGTTTCTTGTTTCCTGTTTCGACTGATCTCTCCAAAAAGGTCAAGAAGTTAAAAATGTTCTTACACCAGCTTGGTTATGGGAAGGGATTTTTTTGTGTGGTTCTTGCTAGATCATGCTTCTTGTCCATGCATGTTTGTTAAAACATGCATGAACAGAAGAAAGTAACAAACGCCTCTTGGAACACGAGTGAGTAAATCTCAAATTTGTTTTAATTGCATCGGAACATGCAAATCACACCTGGAGTTTGAGTTCAATTGTTTTCTTCAAAGAGAAGGTAGTGTTTGGTGGCACGCCTTCAAAAGGCGCACATTTTAGTGTGTAGTTCCATGAGTATTCAACACTAAGCTCAGTCCAGGGGCCATCAAGAGGCTGATGCTTGATTTACAGAATGTAGAATTTTACTATAGTGCAGCTGTTAAGAGAAGCTTCACTTTGAAATATTAATAATGTATAGGGCCACTGACAAAGGCAGGACCCAGGCCGTAAACGCTGACACATTTTAAAACAGTGGGGAGACAACTGGTGTAAGCATGCATGCACATCTGGACAGAATACCGTTGAGGAGCTGCAAAGAATTTTCGAGAAAGCTACAACTACTGATCTTTGTTGCAGGAAATGTATATAACCTCTGAAACAGTAATGCTTAGTGACTCGTTACGGTATGTCATGCATGAAGAACGTAATGTACTAGGATGAAATGCGCTAACCTGCCGTCAATGTCTCATTTAGTTGCCGGATTGTGTCCTGTTTTCAATGAACACAGAAGTGTTTTCCTTTTTGTCCTATAATATAATAGCAGGGAATTGAATTCCAATTTTTTTTCCAGACACAAAGCAAACTTCCCGCAATGATCTGTGCAAGCATGGGGATTAAAAACTGGCCATTGGAGGTTCTTCCCTTGGTCGGAGCACACGTTCCCTCTCCATGCTGCCTGCATGCAGCGATATCTCTGTGCAGATTGGGGGGGAAATAAGGATGGAGTCAGCAGGAGGGACTGCTTTTGATGGAGAGAAGACAGCTGACAAGGGTTCCTCACTGCAGGCCTCAAGCCTCCTGCAATGCATCAAGGTGACTCAACTCATCCTAAAGCGCCGTACACGGGAATCCCCTTGAACACGTAAGTGATAGAAAATTGTCAAGAACACTGACGTTACTAGGTCGATATCTCCTCATTTCAACAAAGAGAAGGATTTCACGTACATTCTGTTTAAACATTTAAAATACTCCCACGATATGGATGAGGAGGCAGAAATCGTGTACAAACCACCTGGAAAAATGTAGACATGGTAAATAAATAAGACATGCTCAGCCGGGCCTGGAAGGAAACATCTGCGAGGGTGCCGGGCTGCCTAAAGAATTTTATAAAATTAACTTGATGTCTGAAAAGAATGTTCTAACATGCTTTGTGCACGAAGAAGAAGAAACAGAAACACTTTTTTCTGGCATGAAATGTTTATGAAGGACATGGAGATAGCACACTGAAGCGGGGTGCTATGACACACGTCTCTGAGTTGCTGGGTTAGGTTCTCCACTCCACACACTTTCCTTGCGTTTTCTCTTTTTCTTCGAATACCTAGATTTTGGATATAGAAAATTCTACACTCTTCTAAACTGAAAGGTCAGTGGCTGAAAAAAGAAAACAGAAAACAGTTTAATTTGATGCGATGAAGACGACAAATGCAGTTATGCATTGTTCTTCGAATCTTTATTCATCTTATTCTATTTCTTCTGCGCCCCCTTTTAACTTCTTCACATTTTCAGCTATTAAGACCATTCAAATATTAAAATGTTCAGCTCATTCAGGAGGGGTGCTATGACTTTTCAGCTTTCTAGCTCTTATAGTTGAATTTATATTAATTAAAATCATCAACTTTTTAAACATGGTTTCCAATGCAGTTCATTTTCAAATGTATATATATTATTATATTAATCTTTACACCCATCCGGCGGGCCGGATGTTCGACACCCCTGCTCTATGAGATTGCCATTGCAACTATGTTTTCTTTACCCTCACGGTCATTTCCCTTGTTAATGTAAAGCAGCTTTACTGTCAGTGATCCTGAAACCCATGTGGTACTTTCCTAAAAGTAATCAGTCATTTGAGTAAAATGAACGTGGCACTGAATGATTTGATACAACCCGGCACACTGATTCAGGCGTCTTCACAAATAATAAAGAGCTTTTTTAATTCTCAGCTTTTATTATTTCTGTATTTTTTCCGATTGACATGAGCTTCTCCCATTTCTGTGTTTTTTTCCCAATTCTTTAAAATCCATTTCAGCATTTCCCATTTCTGTATTTTCAGCAATGTTTAGAATTAATTTTTTAATTTCTGTACTTTAAGCAACTTTCGGAAATGAATTTCAGCTGTATACATTCCAACACATTTTCAGGAGGAAATGCATTTTCTAGTTGGTTTTATTATCTAAGCGGCAAAAGACCCGAAACAAATTAAATGCGATGATGGATTGTGTTTTTTAGTGCAGCGGCACATCTCCAGAGGTCGTTCTTAATGGACCTTGCAAAACAATAGGAGCCTGTGACCTTCAGGAGTCCAGGTAAACCTTTGTTGTATCTGACTACAGAACACATTCTTTGGTGGGTGTACTGTAGATCCTTCATGTGTTGTATTAGCAAGGCGGCCAAAATGCTGCTATCATAGTGTTTAGCGAAGCATCTTTAGCTGCCCCAGCTTGACCCCAATTTTGACCAGGGCTGCTCTCCCCCCACTGAATTTCCCCTTGAGCCAACACCATGCATGTGCACCATTCAAGACACCGTACTGCCTAATTATTTTGTGGTCTATATGCGAGTGTATTCAATTCTGCATGAGAACTTTGTCTTGCTTTGTGAACTTTTCTGGTTCTGCAGTACTTTCCTTGTAGCCAAAATGTACTGTGCAGTATTAAAGTGTGACCCTGCAACCCCCTTCTCACCACTGCAAATTATTAATGATGAAAATGAATTATCTTCTAATTGAGAAACTTTGGCTGCCTTGCTTCACATCCAAATGAGTCAGTATTTGGGCAAGTCATACTTGCCCCCGAAGCAGTCATCCTGTCATCCTTCATCATCAGCCCCTTCCCCTGCTGCCTTTGATTAGCCGCAATACACATGTGACGATGTATACAAGTGAGCTGAGGGACGAGCGGAGGAATGTTATTTACAAAAACAGAAAAGAAGAGACATCTGCCTGTCACTTGCCCACATCAATGTACCGGCATTTAACCGCAGCTCCAAATGAGCTATCTGTGTTCGGGGGCAGCGTTTGATAGGAGAGCTTTCGGGATAGACTGAGAATAGAGCAAGTTTGACTTGTTTTTTTCCGTGAAAAATCTTTGATCACGATGAAATAGTATCTTGAGACCCACCATTTGAGCATTGCTACTTTCGGATTGAATTTATTTTTCGAAACCCTCCATTTGTGGAGTGCTAATTTTACATTTGAAAGTTGTGGGTTGTTCAAGTGTCTCTGAAACACATGATCTCCACATCAAGGGTCTTCACTGCCTCATTGGACTTTGGTAGTACAACGTCTAGAGTAGATCATTTGATCCCCTTTGATGTTCTCGAAGCAACGCCCAATGGGATTTCATTGAGAAGTTCCTTGTTCTGGGAGTTAAAGTTAGTAAAGCAAGAAATATTAAACTCCTGGCTATACCAAACCAGTGAAGTCTGTATCTGCTCTAACAAATTGTGGGGGGCATGTTTAATTCCCTTACATTACTACTTTTTCTAATAGGCTTGCAGGAAACCAGCGGTGTTCAGGTTGAAATATGGGTAACAACAGGTACCTCCTAATTGAAACAGGAGCAGCTGTGCATTGCGGCACCGATTCCCCTGCTGCACATGCAAAATCCCATTTAGCCTGCGGTTGCTACTGCTGCAGATAATCACTCTTTAAATGAGCTGTTTTTGGAGGAGATTGCACATTTCAATATGTTGATGAAGTCACTCGATGGGGGGGGGGGGGGGGGGGGGGGTTAATAAGGGAATCAATCGATAAAGCAGTCATGGCTCAAACAGCTGAGTTAATGTCTTTTTAAACGTATGCCGTGTGTCATGTCATTGGTCTCAGGAAGAAGATGAATGTGGGATGAATGCGGATTAGCCGCTGAATCTGTTCCCGTTTGGACCTTCCAAAATTGTCCTAAAATTATTTTTGAATGGGCAGCTAAGGCTATTTGAAAAGTGCATCGTAGGTCAGCGTCACAGTGAGTGAATGGATATTAACGGTTGCCAGGTGACTGTCTGGCAAAAAGAGGTTATACGTGATGATACATACGATAATTTGGAATGGAAAAGCAAACATCAAGACGCAGGCCCTTCTGACTCCTCGTAGTTCCTAGTAGAACCATCATGGGATCTGAGCGGGTGGGTCTTTTTGTCAACAAGTGCAACAGTCATTGGGATTATCTGTGAAGCTGTAAATGCTGACATAAGCATACTCACAATGACAATGCTGATGGTGCTATAAGGCCTTTGTAGTATTTTCAAAGTTACCCATCTTAGCCTGGCATTTTAGCATGCTAACTTCTGCCCAATGGAATTTTGGTTAGAGGGTGAATTTACATAAATTCCGTTGTGCAGCTTGAAACCCCATAGAAAGGGTGTCTTCCCCAGTTTGATCTGTCACACATGCATTGTTCAGTCTTCCCTTGTCACATGCCGCACAGTAAGCGTTGTTTCAGAAGTTCAGCTGTGCGGCTTACTTGCCAATGATTGTGTCCATCCAAGCTTGATGTAAGAACAAATCAAGCCCCCGGGTGCGAGCTCACTGTCTCTTTATGCTGGAATTAATGAATAGGCAAGAAAAGAATTTTCAACAACTGACTTTTCTCTCCCCCCCCGCCCTCCACCCCGCACTATGTCTGTTCTGCGGGGTCTTGGAAGGCTGACACACTGCTAGGATTTTGATTGACAATATCCCAGCCCTACAGAAATGACACCAAGTCGTATCAGAAAGTCAAAATTGCAAATGCCTCAAAATGCTCTCAGAAAGGTTTCATTAGTGGTCTCGGATTCATTTTCTTATCTGGTCGAGTGTGCTCGTGTGTGCGCCAACGCATCCCTGTGTGCATTTAGTGCATCAGGGTGTTTTGCACTAGCAGGAGATGTCGCCGGGACTCAGCTGTGTGTGGGTTGACAGAGGCTGAGGGGCCCATTGTGGCACACTAAAAGCCAGGTTAATGCTTTCCATGCATAATCTGAAAGCCGGGGCAGCGGCAGTACATCTCCTCTTATTTAAATCTCACAGGCTTGTGTAACATCTTTTATTCCTTCACTGGCAGTTTTTCTTTCTTTTTTTTTTGTCCCCGGCAACTGTTTCCCACCTCGGTTGCAGTGATAACGGGCGTTCTGTCTCACAGCAGGAGGTTTACCACCGTTCCATTTGAAAGGGACTCTCACCACTTCTCCATGCAACAATGTACCAGCACCACAGGTACTGACGTTGGAGGAGCGTGTCCTCATTGACAGAAGCATTGATTTTAAATTAGCGTAGACATTCAATCACATTATGGTATAGAGGACAGAGCAGGCTCTTTTTCTGGTTTATACTTGTTGTTGGCATCAATAAATCAATGTATCCAAGTCCTTACCACAAGGTAAACTGCTTCTCTGCAGATTTCTTTCATGTTTGCAAAAAAGCTTAGGCTGATTACTTTCCCAAAAAAGCTAGGACTTTTTTATTTGTATGTCAAACAAAGTCTCGCATTTCACACCGTTGCTCCTTGTGATTGTTGACAATGAATCCCCACTTGAGGTCCCTGTTAATGAATCGATAAGAATCATTATTTAACCTACCACTTTTACACCTTTTCAAATAAGGTTTTTTGAAGCCAAAATGCTGAAACGCATTGGTGTTTACCCCTCTCGCTATTTCATGTGCCTGGACCAATACATATTCTATTTATTAAAAGAAATTGATAAAAGTCCAGTATTATCCCACTAAAAGAGGTTCTTTGTGTTGTGGCATCAGAAAGCTCTTAGCTGTATAATGAACAACCTTTTATTGAACTCAAATAACACCCATTTGAATGGAGTTAGAGTGCTTTTATGAGGGTAATGCTATGTAAATACCAATAACAAAGAGAGCATAAAAAACCCATTATATCAACCCTGTTTTACAGCTGTCGTCTCTGAGATGCCAAAATAAAGTCATGTTGGGATGGCGTTATATTGTATGCCTTTATCAGATACCGACAGAAAACAAGGGGAGAAATATGCCATAGGAATAAATTAAAGACATTAGAATTATCGGAAAAATCTACAATAAGTTCCTCCGAGGACAAACACTTGCCAGAAACCATACGTGAAAACATACATGCTGAAATTAAACGCTAAAACACTTTGACCCGCCAGTGACTGGCACCCTAAACTATGAGCTCCGCCACTTAGGTACGTCCGTCTCCATTCGTCTCTCTCCCGCTGCGCTCTGACTTGTCAGCAGTTCCTACCCTCAGCGCAATCTGAACAACCTCCCATCGCTGCAGTTTACCGTTCGTCAAGAGGTCGGTAATCATGCACTTGGCTCCGATACGCACGTCAGTCGAAGGCTGTCCACCCTTCAGTCAAGAATGTGGACGGTGTGGTTCAAAAAACAGGGGAGCCACTGGGAAACTTGTATCTGTTTTGAACTCAGTAATCAAAAAAGTTATTGTTGTTATGTAATCAGATGGTATTATCCTGAAATTACTATCAAAAATAAATGCAATGATATGTGCCTCCGGACACAAACAGCTTAGAATTACCATTCAAAATATGCTGAAAGCTAAAACGCAGATCTTTCAACAGCATGCTTGTAAAACAAGAAAAATGTTTCCGTTCCTGTTCCGCATCGGCTCAAGCATGTCAAGCCACACTCAGCGAGGGCTTTTCCTTTCACGTCCATGATAACCCTGACCTCCCTCGATGGAGCTCAACACCCTTGTCGGCCTCCATCGCCGCTGATGTTGCCGCGATCAATGTCGGGTGTTATTTCCTGCCCCCTGGAGTCGCCTACAAGTCGTTTCCATGCCCTGTTTATGCCGCTGTCGTCACCAGGCAGCGTACTCGGATCAGACACAATGTCCGAGTGACTCCCCTCACAGGACTGTGAGCTCTCAGAACACACAAACGACAATATGAAAGGACGGGAAGGTGCCATGTATGCATTTGCGTTGAGTGGTACGCGGCGTGTCCGGGGCCGAGTGTGCGCTGAGTGCTCGGGCGTCAGAACTAAATCTCTCTGGCACAAACACTGCTGGCAGCTCTCCGTGGTTATCAAATCACACGTCACCGAGACCCAGCGTGCTTCGACTCGGAAGTTTAGTAAAGTTAGAAGTCGTGTGAGTGTGAAAGAAGGGGCATCTATGTGTGTGCGTGTGCCTGCGCAACAGCTACGCCGGGGTCACCCGGGTGTCATTCACGGTCAAAGCTTGTGACGGGTGCTTGACAAGCCCCACAGGAGGACTGTTTGATGTGCTGATCCAGACAAGAATCTTTTCTTGAAGTGCTTTGCCGAGGGGGGGTAAAATGAAAGTGAGAAAAACACACAGCTGAAGATCAACTGAAGAGAGTTTGTCAGTACTTTGCACACAACCCACTGGATGTAACCTAACTATCCGTTGAGATGGATGAAGATAAGACTTAATGCTATCCGTAAAGCTAAGAAAAAGAATCAAAATAAAAAAAATGACCTAACATGTCAACAAAACAGCAAGGAGTTCCTCGTAGATATTATCTTCATTATCTCTCCACCCATGAACTCACTATGAGGGCTCTCTCTCTACCCCACCCATCTTTGCCAATTCTAGCTAACTCTACAATCAGATTATTTTGATGCAGAAAGCAGATGCCTACTAAAGATCTGTTGATCGGCCTTTGTTGCTCGCCTGCGAGTCCGTCTCTGTCGCCGCGGTGACGGCTTGTGTGCGTGAGGCGTCCCCCTGCATCACAGACTCTCCCTACAGAACAAGCTGCACCCACGGCACAGTTGGGTGTTGTCCCATTGTTGCTGTTGCTTGTTCAGGTATGCGCGGATGACCTTCAGTGTGGCTCTCAACTCTGTACTTACAGGGGTTATTTGGCATATTTCACATATTTCACGGGGAAAAGTGGTAGAAGAAGACAGCCTTGGGCTTGTAACTAGGTTAAATGTGATCAATGGAGCGTACGGTTTCAATACGATTTGATCAAATCCTTTTCTAATCTCTTTTTAGATCAAATTAGGTTCCAGCATTTGCAAGCAACTAAAGCTATAAATAACTACAACTTAGTGTACTAATCTGTAATCACTCTCTGTTGACTGGGAAAGCCGTCTAATTAATGTTCACAACCTGTGGCGCAAAGCTGAAAATTAGAAAAGGCATAACACGTTGCTTAATTGCACCTGACACATTGAAAGGCCCACTTATTCGACACAATGTTTTTTTTTTATCTTGGTAAATAAGATAAAATCACTGAGATATCAAACATCTTTCGCCGCAAGGCTCATCAAAATTGGGTACATTTGCCATCTGAGAACTGGCTATCAGAGGACAACCCCTGATCTATTTTCGGTGATCTTAAATAATATCTACACGAGGATCATTTTACTCCCAGTCACTCATAGATCGAAGATCCAATTAGCATATCTTTGGGGCACAGGCTACCGAAGAGGAGGGAAGCATAAAAACGAGACAGAATATTACATTTCACCAGATTGTTTTTCGGCCTAGCAGCCGCCCTGTTAGATATACCGTCTGAACTCTGAAATCATCTGGAATACTTCCGTATGAATCCGGTGAATAAAGGATGAATGAGCGATACCTAAGAGGAGAAATAGCTCCGAAGGCTTTTAAACGAAATGTCACCATTTTCGTAGAGCTAAAAGCAACAAGCCTATTTGATTAATGAATGAATGGGTTCCCTTGGATACCTCCTCCTTCCTGCTTCTTTTTTTTTCAGCAGTATGTGCAGGTTGGATGGTTGTGGGGGTGTTGGAGAAGCTATCACTTTTGTCTTTATTGCAAACCCTAAAGCTAGGATGAATGACTTTGAATGATGGGGTATTTGCATTACAGGAGCAGGAATTTGGTTGAAACCCAGGGCTCGCCGTATAATTTCAATCATATGAGGGCTTCAATTACTCTATTGGATCAACTCCAGTGTAGGCTGTCACATTGCTGTCACATTTGCATGCAGATGGAGGAAGAAAGGTATTGTTATCTGAATGCTTGGTTAAATCAAAGCCACCCGAGAGTAATATTTATGGTTGTATTCTGCTGCCGGTGGGCCTCTGCTGTTTGGACATGTGTTCCTCAGACATCCATAGAGTTTTCATCAGGAATCAATCAGGAAGTGGTGAGATAGGAATCTTTTTTTGCATATGTAATCTGTGTGCTTGTACAGTATGCCCTGGATATAACTGTTATTTACCACGCATAACCATTCATACACCTACATAATTGAAGCATTCACTTCCAATTTCCACAAGGTTCTGCAGTGATGCCATCGAGTGCCAAAGCAGCTTCCATCCATTGTGTAACAACATAAAACAGCTGAAGTGAACCGAACATTGTATCAATTGAATCAAATGATCCAGATTTAGCTCCAGATTCCCGCTCTCGGGGTCTCCATGTTGAATACGAAGCTGCAGCTCGGAGATAGATAGCTTGGCAACAAGTCTGGGCACACAGGGGGGAGACGGTGAACTTGTGCCGTTGTGCTTAGTTGCTTCGAAGGTGTCAGATAATAGGTTTACCTTGCCTTCGCTTGTCCTTACTTTTAGAAGAACTCCCAAGGCGGGAGGGGTCACACAACCGGGCCACGGTAGAAAAAGACGGCGGCACCTCAGACATAAAACACAAAAGCAGTGAACTTCTGAGCACTCTGAACTTTTAACAGTGTGTTTTGGGGTCATTGCACACTGAAGGTAGAGGCGATGTGTGGGGGCTTCATCCCACAGGATTCGGTATTCTATTAGGACTATTATTTATAAAGTAGATTAATCCCTGTCATTTAACGCTTGGCTGATGTCCATTTGAAGTCATTATGAAGAAGCACTGACATTGTTTCATAAATTATTCACAACATTATCTGGGACTCTTCACAGTCACCAAGCAGGGTTTTAAGGCTGGATCTCTTTGTCGCTGGAGAAGAACTTGTTCACATCAATGAATCCAACGCACATATCATTTTTCAGCATGCATGTGCAGATTGGTACATCCTGGCTATGGTGTTGTGCTGTCGTGCTATTTGTATATGTTGGTAATTGGACAGTTCTTCAGTCAGTTCTGTTTTATTTATTGCAATGCACTTCCTTCCCACAGGAACACTATAAAAATAAGAAAACAAAGAGCAGTACGAATCTTTATCTTCATCCCTTTATTTGTTAGCTGGTAATCAATATGTTTCTTTGCTGTTACATTTATGGCTTTTACTTGAATACACCACCATTTGATCTATTCTCATCTGGGTCTATTCTCCCCTGCTGCAGCAATAACCCAGTTTTCCCACAGGGGTAATTAAAGTTTCATTTAATCTAATTTAGGAGGTGGATTTCCTTCAAACTCAAAAGAAAAGTTCTAGGAGAAATATATGGTGCAATCTAATGGTGGAGTAGTAAAGGGATATATATTTTTAATGTGAACTGGAAACTGCACACAGTTGAACTAATGCTGAAGAATTGCACTGTACTAACATTACTATTATCAATAACCATTGCAGTGCTGTTGTAATTTAATTCCTATTCCACTCCACTGTACCTCCTTACTGTATATTGCATTCCTATGTCCTTTAATATACTACATACCTTATAAACTTTGTTTTTTGTGCACTTCTTTATTTTCTATTTATTTGTAAATTTGTAAAAATGTTCTGCTGTTATTTTATTGTATTGTTTATATATTGAGGATTTTTAATTTCATACGGAATAGTATGTTATACTACTATGTTAGCATACCTTCTGTGGATACACATACATTCCCCATGGGGATGAATTAAGTATACATCTATTTATCTATCATCATAGTCTGTCATCACTTTGTTTAAATGCTATTTAAAATCACTCTGTAGGATGGGTATTTTCAATTGTGTTGTTGGTGACTCATAGGGCGAGGCTGGTGATGAACCAATGAAAAGACCAAAACCAGCAATTAATTGAACCGGCTCACAAGAACGGCTTATTACTCTCATCATTGTTGTCAACAAGTTTGAATTGAATTGCATCAATAGGCCGGACCGTCGCACTGGTTGACGTGTTTCGTTGCGACAACAAACACCGGCTATTTAGTTTGTGTCCTGTCCACCCTTACCATATGCTTCCTCCCAGGTGCCACAGACAGAGGAGGGTAAGGAAGCCAAAGTAGTTTATTTTATATTTTATACACCTATGTCTTTTATTTCAAAACACCACATACTTTGCTTCACCAGATCATTTTATTCTCCATCTCATTAGAGAAGCTGAAAGCAGAAGTGGAAACACAAGTGGTGAACGTGGCACCTGATCTTGATTTATCTCCGCAGAGATGTTTCAGGCAGGTCTGACAGGAGAGGGCAACCTGCTGGAGGGATAACGTATCCCAGCTGTCCTTGAAACACCTCTGGATTCCTGAGGAAGAACTGGTGTACTGCCCCCACAACTCCAAATGAAAAGACAGATGGATTCCCACCAAATACACTCAGGCTTTTTTTTATTGTTGGCCTGACGTTTTGTTGACTAGTAGAGAAAAGATTAAGGACACTATAACATTGTGCAATGCAACTGTTCTTCTACATTTACATTCCACAGCTCTCCCAGTCAGATCAGCTAGGTTTGTTTTGGAATCCCATTTATCTTTATTTTGACATTTGAGCGATATCTGATTATACGACACCCGGGCAGATGCACAGTGACCTTGAGATAATGAACTAAAATACTGATGGAGCTGATTGACAGATCAAGCTTGCTCATTCTGCAGAGCTATGCTTTGAAGCCTTGCCAGAGACGCGTCGGTGTTAGTTCCCATTTATCGTTCATGAAAATCATAGAACTCTTGAGTTATTACATGTCTTTCATGGGCTACGGTCATGAGCGCGTGCATAACATTTAATGATTACTCATTCACGGTGCCGTATACCTCCTTAATCCTTTACAGGTTTATAATGACTAGCTGCATCATTACTTCCCCATTTGGCTCGTGTGAATGCTGCATGTGGTAACCATTCCTTCCCTCACCCTTTATCACAAGGCGGCTTTTATTTGACAGTAGAGGGATTCGTGACTGCTTTTCCTTTCAAGTCAATATCCCGCTGATTGATCTTTGAGAAAATACCAACATTTTTTGGTTTGATTACAACTTCCAGGGCTTGCATGGACTTCGTCACGGAAAAAATACAGCACCCTCATGGGGGGGATGTGCAAAAAAAAAAAAAAAAACACTCACAAATTGCCGGCGTCTTCATTTCATCGGTCATCTTGTGTGCACTTTTCCTCAGTGAATCCTCGAGGCTTTGCAGAGATTGTTTGTGCTGCCGCTAATGGGTTCTAATGAAGCATCAATTTTTATCATAGAAAGCCTTACAGCAAGCGGACGCAAAGATTCTCAACTCAGAGACAACTCCCACACCCGGGACACAGAGAAAAGAACTTCTTTCTGCTTCTGCTGCCTCTCCACAGCAAGATAATGTATGTATATATTTATAGTCAGCAGCAAGAGATAGTGATGCTGATTAGTTCTTCTAGTTCACTTACTCAACATGGGCTAAAAAAGTTCCAAAAGAAGAAAATGAGGGGTAAACTGAGAAATTGCCACTATATGTTTTGGGGTTAATGCAAAATGAGACCTAAGCCATGTGGAAGTAATCAGCAATGCCACTGTAATGTTTATAGCTCAGCCACAACTCCAGAGAGCTGCATTACTTAACACAAACTCAATCTTTAAACAAGCATGAATGGCTCAGAATGCATTTTAGCACTAACCTGAACCTTGAATACATTTTCAGGAAGAGGATTTTTATCTTTCCTCATGGGATCTCTACGTTTACAAACCACACAAAGATTCTTCAAAAAGCCGATTGCCAATCAATGCAGAATCCAGCTTAAAAGATGGAACTTTTCTGAAAAATCCCTTTGCATCCAGCCATGAACTCAGGGCTTCCGCAAAAGTGAATCGTCTCATTGTTATTTTAAGCTGCTGCATTCACTTCCCTTCATCTGGTCAGCTCTGTCTCCCTCCACCACCCTTTCTCCCAGACATATGGTTGCGATAATCTGAAGCCTGAAAACACTTATCAGAGTGTGTTTGTAGTCATTCTGTCTGGCCCATTTAGAATACTGAGGTCTAAGCCGCCATATTTCTCTCATCTCACAGTTTGAATTAACACTGATGGGAAACCTGCTGCCAGGGGTGGAGTCTGTGCAGATGTGGAGCGACATCAGTTGGTTCTGGGTAGCGAAATAGCTCTTCCTGTCTTTTGCTCCAAAGGAGAGACGTGGGAATATTTCCAGTGAGACATCTGAGGAAAGAACGCTGCCTTTTATTTGTCATCTGTGCTGATCCACAACAGAGGGACGTCTGTGGAAGTCATTTAAAACAGTGTAGATGATGCAGATACTTTGCATAAATGGTATAAATGAATAATTTATTGCATTCGTGATGACATTTTTCAGAAATCTACAATATATGATCATAAGTATTCCCAACCTTGTGCTTGGGTGATTCATATTCCTTTGTCATGGTGATACCATGGCAGCCTCTACTCACTAATGAATGCCTTATTCCTGGCTGCTGATTTTCTCCCAGTCGGCGCATGGATTTGGGCACCGAGGAGGTGAGCGATAAAGCCTCGCAAAACCTCAGTGCTCCATTCGTCCCGATGGTTTTCGATCATCGTCATTGTCACATCGGAACCTCGAAATGGCCTTCCCCAAACTGGCTTTACTGGTGTTCATAATAGCGCGTGCCCTTCGGAGGTACGGATACGTGACGAGGCGTGGGACCAGGGCCACCTTCTGCCATGGGTCCCTGTTTGCATCCGGTCAGGTTCTGTCACACATACGTCCACATCATAGTTTATTTTTCATCTTCACTGGGTGTTCACATCATAGTCTATTCATCTCCACTGCATGTTCACTAACTCTCCTGTCATTTCAGATCCTCCCACCTCGTCACCTGATTTCCTGCACCTGGTTCTCCTCACCCTCACCTGTGGTGCCTTCCCTCGTCAGTCACTCACTATTTAAGCCAGTCACATTCTGTTGCTCACTGCCAGATTGTCTTGTGTGTTCTACCAAGTTTTCCAGCGTTTCCCGAAGCCATCCTGTTTTTCTCGATTCCGACCTTGCCTGTTCCTCGACCCCGATTTACCTGCCTGCCCCGTTTTGGATTTGTCTGCCTGTCTGTGTGCCCTCCTGATTCTGACCCTGCCTGTCCTCGTCTACGGATTACCTGCCTGCCCCTCTGAACTTGTTTGCCTCCTGACGGATCTCCCCGTTTTGACCCTGCCTGAACCTTGATTAAAACCCTCCTGTCTTGTCCATCGTGTACGAGTCGTGCATTTGGGTTCTCCCGTACTCCGGTATCAGTAACCGTGACAGGTTCGGTTGAGAGCGCAAAACCTAATTAGATTGCTAGATGACGTCTGATGATTTGAACGACACTATAAAACAATGAGCTTCCTCGAGTGACCAAAGAAAGAATAAGCGCGCTCTTGGTCCTTCCACAAAGCCCCCTTCTCTTGTCTTCTTTCATTCCTCCACATTGGCAAGCTTGCCAGCGTCATCCAAACGTTGTTTATAGTTGGGCTCATTATTGATTTCTTCAGACGGCTCACCTCCATCTCGGGTGCTGAACGCTGCTACCAGTGCCTTTTGTGTGTGAATCAAACAAGCGATTTTAGTGCTTTTGCTTATCCCAAGGCATCTAGAATATGCCGTATATTTATATTCAGGAGTGGAGCTTGAAGTCAGCCTTCTTCCCTATTAGGGAGGGTAACCTTCTTCTTGCTGCTGAGTCTCTTCCCAATTACAGTGACTACTCCTGATGAAATGCCTGTGCAAGATTGTGACTTGCCATTTGACCAATTATTCTTAATGAAGCACCACTGAGAGAAGGATAACTGTGAGGTGCCATGCTGTGTATTTAATATCTGCACAGGGACAATAGTTTAAGTTTCAGATTTGACTTATCTAATGTTTCTATCATCGCGTGGAGCTGATGATCGACAATGAATGATCTAATAGTTTTGAAGAATTTAATATAACATAAAAATGCTGAGCCCTTATCTTGGATTTTGATCGATATTTGTATGGATTCGTAATTTAATGTTGAATGTAAATTCAGCAGATGAAGCCCCGCTTAAGATGCAATCAGTTTTTCTTTTCCCCGGCTTTACTCGCTCAGATTTGTCGAGCATGGATGCTTTCCCTGTCAGTGCCTTGATTCGCATTCATGCTTTTGGACACATTCACAGCTGGGAGCTGCTCAGCATGGTTACAGTTTTACACTTCTAGCCACTGAGCAGCTCCACTGGAGCATTTAGCAGTTAAGTGTCTTTCTGGAAGGTACGTCATCCGCTTGGTCCGGAGGGAGCGACTTATTCACTTACAGCAGGCCCGGGGCGCACTATACCTTATAATCCCAAACCGCCTTGATGCTCCTGTTAAACATATCCCTGAATTTACTGTTGATGCACCAGGAAAACTTCTCTGATGTAAGAGAAAATTCAAAAGCCAGGCTTTTTCCACATGACTATTAGGTGCTTCATTTGTGACATTTACTAGCTGTTGATGTACCCGCGGCCCTAAAAGGTTTGTGAGAACGTTTACTTGGATTCGGCAATAAAAAAACGTCCCCATTAACTTCCGTTAACCCAGAGATAAATCGTTTCTCGCTTGCATTGCCCACTCTCTGCCTTGAACGCGGAATGCAAAGGCTTTGATTGACGTTCCTGTAAAATCAGGTTTTAGATGGGAAAGTTTCCTCTTCCAAGTATTGGACATGTTTGACAGCTCTTTGAGTCGATCTAGCTGCTCTCAGTGGTGACAGATTTACAACCGAACCACTAAATTGCAAAAAATTCAATATACGGCGTTGGGAAGAAAGACCGAATACAGAAATAAGGAACCTAGGTGAAAGCCCAGCCAGTTTACAGCAGGTTACATCAGAAAAAGGGTACTCTAGTTACACACCGCTTAGACAATAACACACTGATAGGTAAAACTCATCCTCTTATCCCCAAAGGATCAAAAGAGCTGCAGCTTTTTCAACATTCTATTGCTGAATGTTCAGTGATAGATCCAGGTCAGAAATACTGTACACAGCATTGTGTATGAGGATTTTTCTCCATATAAGCTACTGCAACATCAATATAATATTTTCACCCCAGCCTTGCAAATTGTGTCTGGCTTTCAGGAATCACATCGCAGTTCTAAAGGTAGCTTTCCGTCTATTTGATGATGAAAGCGTCCACCTACTCGCTGTTCACATCCCACTAGATCTCTAAAAACTTTCAGTATTGAATGTCTAGGACTGCTTTTATTTGCATGTAATTATGGATATCAAACAGATTATAGATTGTATTATGATTGATTTCCTGATTGTGAGGAGAACTTCACTTTTTTCAACAACACAAAAACTAATTATGTGCAGTGAGCTTCATGTTGTTGTAACACCTCTCGTGAACGCCCAGAAAAAAACAGCTGCCGACTCAAAAGGGGTCCAAAAATAAAAATGCATACAAGGTAAAGAACACAAAGGTTGGCAGAGAAATAAGCAGAGATGGCTGGAAAGTTGCTGCCGGTGTGGCACAAAAGGGGAAAAAGCCACGACTGAAGGTCACCTGATGTATATACTTGGAGTTGATGAGGGGATTAGGACAAAGCGCGCAGGTGGGTGTGGAATTCAGGTGAGGGCAAAACACGTGTAGGACTCCCGCAGGACAGGGCGGGAGTGACGGGGATTAATGACTGCAGAGCTTCCGTGAACCTTTTATATTTGGAATACTGTGAAGGCCCCATGACTTACACCATCACTGTTACCAAAACGTGTTCCTCGTTTTTATATTCAAAATCAAGAATAAATGGGTAATATGTACTAAGGAGATGAGTTCAACAAACGCGTTTGCTAAAGGCAAACCAGATCAACATCCTATTTTTTGTTTGAGCTTTTTGCAAACGTTAAATTGCAGATCGGTCATTCTTCAATCTCTGCAACAGGCTGTCACGTCACGGAAGAAGGACCAAGACACAGACTCGAGCACAAAAATCGAAATGCCTACGGGGGCAAACCAGTGATCAGGCACAGGAGGGAAAAAAAGAACCACATGTGAAACACACAACAAGAGACGCACATGGTTTAAATATGCTGGAAAGGTGCAGGAGATTAGACACAGGTGGAAACAATCAGGGACAAGGGAGACAATCACAGGGGATAACCCGACTGGGCACGAAGTGAAGCTAACGCAGGTACGACGAGACAGGAAACTACAAAATAAAACAGGAAACAAACCCTCACCGTGACACGGGCATTTGGCGGAAATACTAATCCTGTGCAAACAGAGGCTATTCCAAAAGGTGCGTTCATTTCTGAATCTAATTTTGTGCAATTAAAATGAAACATCTCAGAGCTCAAGGGCACACATCTTTGAAAGTTAATTTTTAAGCCTTGGAAAATGCTTTCCTATTGGTGCTAGAGAGGAAATACTGTTATGACAGTTGTTTTACTCTCTTTGAGAAGTCTTAATTAGTGTGCCAAATGGAAGGAGACGGTCCAATGGTCAAATATTCCCATAAAGAAGCCTATTAATTTTTGTGCTACTTTAGAAATAAAAATAAAAAAAAATCTTCCTGTTGAATATTTGAGGAAAGATCTTTTTTCACATCAATTGTTTGCCACCCTAGAAAATTGCCTGATTTATTCCTTCCAGGGCTGTTAAAAAATCCCGTCTGTAACACAGATCAAAACCCACCCACACATGCGCAGACACACAAAAGGCACACGTTAGCGCACGTTGACACCGCCCACCAAAAAAACAACGGGTCTACACGCGGACGCGAAACCAAACAGATGCACACACACACACACACTCGCCCACACAAGCGTACACATAGCCGAAAAGGATGGTGGGCACTGCTCATTTCCGAGGTGGATTTCTTTTTCTTTATGGGACAGCACCAAGAAAGGGAAATTCTTTGCAATGGTACTTTCAGGTGGGGAGAAGGGATGAAGGAAGGGAATGGCTGACTGTCTGAGTCTCTATTTTATTGATTTCTTTTGTTGCTCTGTGCTGTATTTGTCTTTCAGGAACACACTGACATTTCCTCAAGCGTATCATACGAACATCACATTTATAGAAATTTGACTACGTCCAGTTGGGTAAAGCCTTGGCCAAACCTTTTCCTCGCCTTTAAGGGCACACTGTGTGGTTTAATTGTTGTGCCAAACACCCATGATTACTGTGTTTGTGGTCCTAACTAATGGGGGAAAAATGATTTTTGGGGCCAATGTGCATGAAATTGGGAAATCTCCCAATGGTTTAGTCCTCTCACGCGATTGTTGGAATACGACATTGAAAGTGTGGCGTGTCTTTGAAGTTGCGTGACCCGTTTGGTGGTGAGAAACCCACATGCTGTCAGATCATGTGCACCCCATTGGAAACCATTAGCTCTAATTTGTCTTACTTTTCTTCAGGGGGCCCTTTACACACAACCAAACTCTCCCTCCGAGCTGCCTTGTTTGACTTGAGGGTGCATCTTTGCTCATCACTTTCAAGTAAAAAGCTGACGCCAGAAAATCCTTTGCTTTTCTCTCTCTCCTTCTATTTGTTTATTCTGTGTTTTAATTATCATGGCATGAGTGCTCATCTGGGCCCTTTTTTCCATCTTTAGTTCATAAATGTCTTGTTTTTCTTTCAATTTTCACAGCTATTCCTAGCACGTGGATCAATCTTTTATTCAAGGAATAAAAACTCTTTCTATATCCTTTAATATCCTGTCCAGATTTTTTACTGAGTGCTGCTTAATTTTACCCCTTGTACTACATTTTGGACTCCCCAAAAAGTGTGTGTGTTTGCGGCCTGGTGTCTTGGAGTAAAAACAACTGCACTCAGGCTGATGGAGTTGTTACTTTCATAAATCATGAGTACATCTCATAACATCAAGTTTGTTCTGAGGCCCTGGGAATACGACGCACAATGAGCCTTTGTGCGTATGTGCGTGTGTGTGTGTGTGTTTCTTTCTCCAGATTGAATTCTTAATATGCCGTTTGCTGTTTCATGCGTTGTGTTGGGAAATTATACATCAGCCCCTTGATGCCAGTTTGCAATAAAATCATTCTCCAAAGACTGATATTTCCCCTGCTCAGAGCCCATAATGGATAATTAAAAATGCTTTCTAAACTATTGCAAATGTTAAACACACACACAGACAAACACTGGCACAAGTGCATCACCAGCATGTGTTGGCGGGCTCTTGAGCTTGGCGTTATGTTTGACAGAAACATGGCAAAGTGATAAAGCATCCTCAGAAAGTGACAAAACACCTTCAGGCGTGTTCCTGCTTGACTGCTCCCCTGCAACGCTGTCCTTTAAATTTCTTTGAAAGATGGATTCTTTTCTTTTCCACTTTCGTTATAAGCAAATGTGTGACATATTCCCGAAGCTGTCATTTAAACCATGAATCATTGACAAATGGTTCACATCCCGCCATTGCTGGTGCTGACAGGTAGTGACACTTTTCACGCAGGGGATGGACTTTAATTTCATCAAATGAAGACAGATATCTGACATTGGTTTTTCTTTTTTTAATGGGAGCACACAATCACTACAGAAGCCCACGTCCCAGAACAATTGAAGGAAATGCAGCCTGCAAACATCCAAATGACACCTTTTCTTGTGTAAAAAGAGTTATCCTTGGCGTACAGCGATGATGGGAACCAGCGAAGCAGATTTGTTTTTTTAAACTAATGTTTTTCATCCAGCCGAAACCGCCAGAGGCCCCGTAATCCTCAATGTCCACCACAATTGGCTGCGTCACGTTCATGCTCGGTCGCAGCTGCTGGAGACGATATGCAGCTAAATCTAGCTGTGCGCCAAAGGTGGAATTCACCGGCGAGCCCCAATTCACAGCAGAGGCTTCCTCACTCACACTTTTAATAAAAGGAGCATGTCAGGTGTACGGTTTGATCTACGCAGGCCGCACATTCCCCCCCCATCAGGGAGCACTAGTGCGACGACGGCGAGGATTTTTGATTTCTACTGTCAAACCTCACATTCATCACTTTGACCAATACCAATACGTTGAAAACATATTTATAAGAGTTGTCGACTCTCAACCGTCGAGAAAATGAATCACCTCTGCAAGACAATGGCTTATTTTTTTTTCTTCTGCTAGAAGACAAATTAACAATTCATGTTACATCAATAAACCATTATGTGCAAATGTGTACTACTTAATGCCAAAGTAAAAGTTTGGAGAACAATTTTAATTCATATAAATAAACTGCTCAGTTGTGGGTCAGCTCCTCATCTCAATATACGTTCACTAATATCTGAAACAAAGTTCCTCCCGTCGGCTTTTTTAAAAAAGTTGCTGTTCTTGTAAAGTAACTTTTGTTAGAGGAGAGAGAAGGGCGGGAGGATGGTGGGGAGGGTGGGTGGGTTGCATATGGGGAATTGTGTTTTTTATTCTAAAGCAGTTTGATCTACAATGTATGTGGGGAGTTGGGGGAGAAATGCTGCATTCAACTGCCTGAGTTCATGAGTTCAGCGTTGGGTTTGATGTGACATTCATCCTGAAGAAAAGGAGGACAGCGGGAAGTGTTGGCGAGTCGCGTCGGTGGACCTTTGTTGTCACGCACACATCAGGAGTTGCTTCTAGCCGGGATCGGCCGAACATGTATCAATCAAAAGCCATTATGATGATTACAAGGAGGGAAAAAGAACAACTTAATTGGCCAATAACTGCAGCAGGATACTAAGACAAAATTATAAACAAGGAAATTACATTTGGGATGTTTTGTTATCAGCCACTGCATGAGTCACGACAGTGCTTTTGAAATCCAGGATGTTACGTGCAATCTTAGGGTCACGTTTTTGTCCTCAAGGCCTAAATTTACAATCGAATTATAACAAGAGTGAAATTAGTTTCCCGGATGCAGGTTCACCCATTCTGGGTCTGGACTAGCGTGCATCAAAGGCCACGGGCGAGATCTATGAAATAGGGGGGTGATTCTTACATTTGTTTGTTGGAGCTGTCCTATCAGTGATTATTAATTCCTCCTTATTGCACAAACAGTACACGAAACAAACAACTGTAGGCAAAAGCAAGGCACAGAGTGGATGTCGAAAGGACCGGATGCTCTCTCTCTGCTTTCCTTGATGCCATTGTGTAGTGGGTATAGCACGGCTGCTTGCTGATCTGAATCTAGTGTTATACGTCTTCCCCAAAAGGACATCCGTACACTGAATCGAGTGTGACATCAGGAGATAGTGGCTCCACATGGCCTCAGGAGACACATACAAACAAACAGCTTTGCTCTTGAGGGAGGTTTTTCTTTCTTTGGTGGACTTCACTTACATTTCCCCATGGCTTTTTCTCTTGTTTCCACCATTTCTAATCTTCTCGCAGCAATCACAGAACTTGATTTGACTTTCAGATGTACCAGTGTGGACCCCGACACATCACCAGATTTGTTTTTTGGAGGTTTGCTGTCAAGGAGGCATTTGACTTGGAGCATGCATTTTCTTTTAAACATATTTTTTTCTGAAAAACACTCTTCTGATTGAATTAACTCCCAGGTGCAGACAACCGTTGTGTGTGTGGCTTCTGTGGGAACCCGAAAGAGAGTTGATTGACTGAGGTTGCAGTTGTGAGCGTGTATTTGAACCGAGAGATTCGTGGTTTGTTGTTTCTTTCTCCAGTTTTGAAAATGAGAAAGTGAAGAACAGAATTGTTCTTTTCATATCGTTGATACAAGAACTGCTGCACTGAAATACAAAAGAGTATGTTTGCACTTGCAAGTTATGGCCAAAAAACACATTTAGTTAAATATCAATGTCTGCACGGCTGGGTGCAGAAAAACCACAGCATTGAAGCCCAAATCCTGAAAAGGAAACCAAAAATAGATTTTTGGGGCTCACCACTTTCACAACATTTCCACCAAATATTCCAAGGTTTTTTTTAATTTTCCTGTCACAACTCCAGCCTAAAGAAGCTGTTTACGCTCAACAAGGCATAGTCTCTCCTCAAATCTATTCATCGCCACTCAGCATGTAAAAAGTCGCCGAATCTCCCTTTTCACAAGATCCCGGAGCGGCGCCTGTTGTACATCTGATCCCTTTTGTACGGTGGCATTAGAGGACCAGGAGCAAGCAGACAACAATGTGTAGAAAGTAGAGGATACGTTACATCGCAAGGGGGTAATAGACGTTTGTAATGGATCTGTTGAAGGTTCAGCATGGTAAATATTGAGAAAATGCTCTTCTGGAGGAGGAATGTGAGAGAGGTCATGGCCGGTCGCTTGCAGAGCGCTTATCGGCTATCTGCAGACGCTATCTGTCACGCAACGGGACAGACCGGAGTCCTCTTTGACTGGTATGGCGTATGTGTCACCCGACTGGCATGCCTTTATGGACGCCACTCTTCTCCCTGTCACTCCAGAATATGCGCCTCTCACTTTCGCGTTTTTTCCTTCTTTTTTCTTTTGGCATCCATCCTTACATTTCGGCACAGTCGTTTCTTGAACACTTTCCCCCCTCGCTCTCTCCTTTCTGACATTCTCCTTGTAACACTACCTCTGCCCCATTCTCCCTTTTGTGTGCACAATGTTGGAGACAGCACATGAACTTGAATTCAATTCAAGTGTCATGCATCTCCTCCACTTTGATCAGATGATGCTATTGTCTGCCCTCCGAGACACAGCCTGGAATTGCCTCCTGATATGCCCCCACTCTGGTAAAGTGAGATGTGAGCCCCCTCTGTGCTCACTCAAACACAGGGGGCTTTTGTTTGTGTGTGTGTGCAGTGAGTAAAAGAGGGGAGGGAGTGGAGTGGTGAGGGCACATAAGCATGGTTTGCTAGCCTGCACACTAATGCAGAGAGATGCCCTATAAAAGCAAGGGTTCATTCAGAGTCATTCTCCCACAGATTTCAGTAGGAACATCCTATGTGGCGTTGGGGAAAAAAAAAGAAGAAAAAAAGGGGAAAGCCTCGACAGATCTCTGAAGCTGATTAGGGTCCCCTCCTGGTGCTTTTCTACGGTCACAAAGAAGGGCCATATCTAATTTCCTCTCACTGTTTAGAGCAGTCATAGGAAAGCACCCAATGCCATCTCACGGTGGCCAATTAAATTAATGAATGCATGGTTTTGATCCAGGACCGGTAGGATTCCGCCACTTTGACTCTCGTCAACAAAAGCCTAATTATTTCTCTTACACCACCACGTTGTCCCTTGCTGGCAAGTGAAGAAAAGAACTCCTGAAATATTGACAATAAAAAAAAAGGGACATTTTTTTAAAGGGCCAAAAATAGATCCCGTCTGATTAGAAGAGAAAAGGAAAGAGGGAGAGCTTGAAAGCGAGAGGGTTGGAGTGATTCAAATGACTGCTTGGATATGCCGAGGGTTTAAGAGCCTTAAGAAATAGAGCCAAAATGAAACAGGCAGCGCAGCAGAGAGGAGAGGCCCCTTTCCAAAACACTATTATTTCCCAGCAGTCATTCGGCGAGGCACATTCCCAAAAAAAAAGAAACTATTGAGACCCACAGGATATAAGAAATAAAAAAAATGATGGATGCATTATAAACGATTTTGAAAAATTACTTTTTCAATGCCACCCACTGTGCAACAAATTGTAAGGTTTTTTTTTCAACGCATTTGTTTCTCAAATGGATGTCAGCTCAACACGCCATCCTCTAGGTGTGATTAGTCCTTAACCAGCTTAATTTCACTCATTTAATCCCCCACACGTAAGCCTATAAAACCACACTTTAGGCGATGAAAAACACATCGTACATAGCAGCTCTACAAACCAGCTAAATGCTGCATGAAGTATCCTAAATGGGACATAAGTGATTGTGTCCAATGATGTTGACATTGAATAAATCGCAGTAGGCAGGCGGGACATAATGAGGGTAGATAAAGGATGAAGCAAAACGTCGCCACGTGTCCAAAGCAAATGTCTGCAAATACCTCAACCCAACAAGCACTTTGACGGATCATTGCTGTCTGTTTTACGGCAGGACTGTCCTACGGGGTCTGCTATGGTAGAAAAATAAAAATGTCCTGAGCATTACATAAGCAGCGTTACCCTGAGTTTGACCCGACATGCTCTCTAATCCTCTTCGCTCCATCATGCAGTTTGCGATTGCGCATTTGCAATGTGATGGGAACAAAGGAATCACAGTCAATTGTTCCTCCCCTGTTCCCTTACAGCCAAGATAGCAGATAAGATTACAGGGAACACATATCCAAATGCTCTTGCTGAAGCTTTTCTGTGGACAGCTGTTTCTGAGTCAGGACAAAGTCCAAAATATTGCTTGCCACCAGGTAAGGTCTACTTTTGACCTGGCCCATTAGCCCAAAATGCCCTTTTAAACAGTAGTTGACCTTCAGCGGCCCCGTTACGGGACAGTAAAATACAGGTAGGGAGTCAGTAGTCCATGACGGTATTAAACAGTCAAGTGGGCTGCTTGATCCAAATTAAATGCAAGATAAACCATTGACAGACATATTAATATAACAAACACACATGATTATCTTTTATTTGGGAAATAGCTACTAACATGTTCTTGTAAAATGTAGAAACAAAACCACAAGAATGAACTGATTACAACATTTCAGTTATTAAAGTGGTTATTCCACTGATCTTCTCGGTCAGTGATGCGGTTAATCTATTCAAATTGTATTTCAATGATCTTTTATTAGTTTCATCCACCAGGCAGTTCATTTGTCCGTGTCTTATTATGTTATCTTAATCTTTCTAAATGATGAACAATGCCCATTTTGTTCATTCTTAATACGTTATCATGTTAACATGAATCAAATTAAGATATATGTGAATGTGATAAAAAACGGAATATTCAATTTGAATTATATGACTCTGATAATCAAGATGATTAACACCATAATTTGCCGTGAATGATCCTTCTCGTATCAGTGCTTAAAACGTTCAGCCTAATGAGGATGATGAAGAAAACAAATCTCCATATGGTCCTTTTACATGAAGGCCCGAATGGATTATCCCAGGTTAAATGACACGCATAACACATGCAAGGTTAATACACCTCGCTCAGTCGTGTACCACAGCAGGCGTGTAATCCGTGATAAACCGAGACGTGATAAACCAGCTTGTCGGCGATTTGACTCACCACTACTCGGGATCACGGTTGACCTACGCTCGCCCAACATGAGGCAGCGATCACACGTAGAGAGGATTTGAAGCTGCGCCCTGCGGCGAAGGTGAACATGAGTTGTGTGGATTCATTGCCATGTAATTTCCTCCCTTTTTTTCCCCCGATTTTATTTGATTCACAGTATAAGGAACGACTACATTGACTTGCTGACCTGAGATGCTCAGCCATCACCTCTGTTTAAATTATACACTCAATATATAATATACCCTCACTTTGCGTGTCTCTTGGGAACGTTTTATTAAAATCAGGCATACCACGTAGGCAACATTAAGCGAGAGCACCACCGCTTAAAGGAAAGAAACAATAGAAGCATGAAATGAAGCTATTATTGAGCTCTCTCTCCCTCTACTCTGACTTCGTAAGTTGTTTAGACTTCATATCGACTCAAGATGTTGTAATTACCACCCTAAATGCACTCATTGTGTAGAGGAACTCTTAATAAACAATACTTTCCTGACTGTATGAATGAGCTGCATTGAACATTGAACACTTATTAATTACTGTGGGCTTCTACCTTTATTGTTGGGAGTGATAAACTTGTGAATTAGTGGCAATCAGGTTGTGCTGATTAAAAGTCTTTCCAGTACGTCAAGAAGACAACTCGTTTCTGGAATTTTTTGGAAACTACTGACAATGAGAATTCTATGACCATTTCTACGACGCTTTGCTGTCATTTCTAATCATGAGCATGCCAGCAAAATTATGAGTTTTTAACCACAGTAGAGTTCGCAAATTCATTACAAGGCATAAGGCTCTTGTTTTTCTCTCTGACCTGGAACTTTATCTCAAAGCATCTCAATTCTGAGCTGTTCTTCTTTTCTTCCAAGCCATCTCATTCGGGTTTTTGTCAGTGGCATCGCATCTGGACCACGGAATGATGATGATTCACATGTTTTCTTTCTGAGGAAAATACTTGGTTCGAAAAAGAATTGGCCATTCATCACGGTGCTACCTGCAGTCCTTATAATACATTTGGCAATTTATTCTGTATCATTCACTCCCGAAAAATCACCATGGAGCACCGACCGTCATTTGTGGCTCTTTGTCAAACCAGAGCTTTACCTCAGAAGCTGCTCTCCTCATGTCCTTATGTCCGTAATGAACACAGCCAGGTCCCGGCGGAGCACCACCAGCCACAGATGGCGAGATATGCATCAATTACGAAAGAAAAGACATCAATTTGATATATTGTGAGCGTGATGGAAAATGATACACATCGCTCCACACTGATCTAATATTACAGCTCTGCAGGGCACTTGAGCACAGAGAGATATCCTTCCATACTGGACACAAAGCCCATATTATGCATGTCAACGTCCCATGTGGTTCCTGTGCACCTGAGAAACTCCACTCCTCCCTGATTCTTGTCCTGTTGTTTGTGGCTGCAGCAAATTCTCCAGATTTTTTGCTTCAGTGCCTCAACTCCTGCAGGGGTCCTTGTTTTGAAAAAAAAAAAAAAAAAGCGTTACACCTCTACACCCGTGCTGCTGATTTATGGTCAGAACTGTTTTCAGAGAACCCACAGCCACCTCGTGACTTGCTCTGGTACCTGTGGCTATGTTGATATGGATTTTCGCTTTACTGTCATCGCTCCTCGTTGGTATCTAGGAGATGAATAACAGTACACACATGGTTTCTATAGAATGGTACCTTGTGTGGTAAATCCTGCCCTTGAGCCGTTAATTATTAAATTAACCTGCTTCTTCTCTTACACTTATGAACCTTGCTGGTTAGGGTTAAAGTGACATATCGTCTTCATGATAACCCCCCTGGTGGTCCCGGTGGGCTACTTAGATACATTCGGGGTCATGATTGTGTACCTGCAGGTCATAATTGCTCACCTGGAACACCTGCCACTGGGTGGGCTTTGTCAGACCAGGTGTGAAACAGGGGACTTCTGACCTCTAAGGATCACACTCAGACCCCCCAGGGATTCAGTAGCCAGAGCGCATGACAGCGATAGGAAAAACTTTGTGAAGTAGCAGAGACTGAAACCCTATAAGCACAAATCTCTCCCTTAGCCAGGAAGGAATCATTTGCTCTTTTGCTGACGGGCAAATCTTTGTTTTCCCGCAAGCAGGACCTGAGTTGAAATCCCTTCTGTTGCATAAGCAGATCTTTTGAAGAGTGTTTTTTTAATTTATTTTTTTCTAAACCGTAAAGAGCTTCAAAGTATGCATATGCCCACTGATCAGAGCATGAGTGCTGATCTCTGAGACCATCTAGTCGTGTTCTGGTTCGTCCTCTGGGAGACAACATATGTTCTTTTGCTTTTTTTCTTACGAATGCGTTATTGATGGACATATCCCTGTGGATGGAATAAAAAGAGCAAACTGCATAAATCTGCATGCGGGGAAAACATGAATACCAAACGCTCTTTGCTGATTAAATTTTCATTTTGATTCTCCCTCAGATTGGCAACAATGATTCTTCCAAAGAATTTCTCCAAAAGTGGATTTATTTACTAAATCAAGTTTTCATCACCAGTTGCGAGAAACCCCAAGGGAAAAGGGGCCCACGTTTTCACCTCAGATTATCTCAAATGGCTCAAATTCCTTACAGAAACAAAAGCGCATGGCTCAAGGCATTGCGGGCCTCACGGCTACAGCATGCTAAAACCTAATTTACAGACATGTCCTAACACGTGACATTCTATTTACATCTACAAAGACCAGGTTTGAGAGTCGTCTGATGACTCAGTGATGGTGGAAACCAGAACTCTTTGATTCAGTAAATAACAAATGCAATATATTGCACTGAATAACTTTTATTCAGAAATCCACACACACACCAGATTCTTTTTTCCCGGAAATAAAGCCCCATTTTAATAGCCACACTCCTGTGGTTGCTTCGCCGGTCTCATGATTAATCATTTACCACCCGCATTTAGGGCATAAACACAACATAACTTGATAACAGTTCGGTCCGAGAGAAAATTTATAGCTTGGGGACTGTGCTGAGCTCAGATGTTTGATGCTGGGTTTGATAACTGTCTCATGATCCTCTTTCCTGGTTTTGATGGTGTCACTTGCGTGACACACCAGCCTCAGGGCTTTCCTCCTTCACTTCATGCCTGCACTATTACATAAATTGCAGTTATTGCACGCAGGCAAATATCACCTCGTGGGACTTGCCCTGACTCGACCTATTATCAAACAGGACCTTGTTTTTACGGCAACGTCTAAATGTCGTTACATAACGTACACTATGATTGTTAGTACTCCTTTAAAGCAGCATAATCAGGAAAGTGCACGATAAGCAACTAGAGAAGGAAAAGCTCCTGGCCCTAAGCCAATTTAAGTGGTTTAAATGTGCACAAAGCAGAAGCGTCTGTTCTACCATGGGCTAATACTGGCACAAAAGATACAAATACAAAAGGAATTTTTTCCTTCAATCAACCTCGGGAATACAACAAATATACACTGTGTACTATAGCACCTCGATACACTGCGTTTAAGAATGATCTTAAAGGAACTATGCAGAAATATATAGTTTTTCTTAAAATGACCTGGCCCTGGAGTTTTGTATCAAACAATACTTGTGTCCATGGAAATCTATGGCACATATTCAGATAAACCAATATTTACATTCAACATGATGCATTCCATTTGTTTATTACCTTTTGGATGGGATTCATTGATTTAGAATATTTCTTAGCCACAATTAAACAAAACACAACGACGGGCAAAGGGATATTCAAAACATCCTTAAGTTATTGTCTTTACTCAAACAGTGGCATTAAATAAGTTATTCACTATACTTTTAGAGCTGACTTTGGACCGCCACAGGACATAAAAAATGCCAAAGTAACAAGTTATGGTCTTAGTTGAGTTGGTTGCTATGCACTGAGGCCTGGAAGCTTTTTTTTTTTTTTTTTTATTTCCCACTCTCGGCAGACCATTCGAGACAATTGCGAATAAAAGTGGCCAAGTGTGGAACACTGCTCCCCGCTGGCTGTTGCCTTTGATGAGTGAGCAGTTTATTAATTAGCCAGTCAGACCGCAGAGCATGGAGCGTTGCCCACAAAGCTGCAGCTTAGGTGTGTAGCACGCAGGGAGAGGTAATATTATTCGGCCTTCCAGTTGCCAGAAGGGACGGCGTGTCCGTAATCAAGTAAACAAATTCCAAGCCTCTTGCGACAACAATAAGGATATTTACTGTAAATGCAGCATGTTTCTCAGCGAGAATTTAATAGGGAAAGCATTGGGCTAATTGGGGCTTGGTAAACGAAATCATTTCAGTGTGAGATGCAGCTCTGTTCTTGTGATTTCGTGGATCACAGCAACAGGCTTTTCCGAATTAATTATACATCAGCAGCGATAAGATATGCATTTCAATATAGAACTCTGCTGTGCATACATCCTTCCCTTCTTTACTTAAGATTCAGCCACATGCTTGACAAGAAGAATAAGATGATACTAAGAACGGGTGGGAACATTCCTACGTATATTTTTCCTGGCTTGAAGGGAACATATTATGACGGTGATAATCATCAATCAGCTTGATGGATTTGTTTCCACTTTTATATTGACAGCCAGTGTGTGGGAACACTTACAAAAGGCGCATCTCTTTTTCAGTGTTTCTTAAAATGCACCAAACACCCTTTTTCTTGGATGTATACTTAATTGCTCTTTTGGAATAATATTAGTGGTAGTAATCTGGCTTACCCTGAAGGCATTCATATAGCTGCGCTTAACTGAGGTTGTATAACTTCGGGAGATCTGTACCGAATGCTTCATTTGCTGCAGGAATTAAATGCTCTCAGCGTATATATTTTACTTTTAAAAGTATTTTGATCCTGTGTATATTCTACAGACATGTATTGTGATACATTGGATTTTCAACATGCTTCTCTGTTCCTTCAAGTCAGTCATGTAAAAAAAGCCATCTTTCACATGCACAACTTAAATCTTTTTTTTAGAGTAGAATGAATGCTCAGCTGTTAAATTAGTTCACAAAGATAGTTGGTACTTGGTCATAAGGAAAATAGCAAGACAAAAATGAGTTCAGAGGGTACAAATGAGTTGTCTGTGTGGTGAGATTAGAAATGTATCCCTTTTGTTCCCTGGTGCTTCTCCAAATCTTTCAGGGTGCAGACCAGCATCACTATCATAAGGTGTATGCCAACACTTTGGACAGGAATGGATGAGTATTAAAGTTTATTTGGGGTCAGAAGGCAAGGGTTGTCTGAAAATAATGCATCTTATATGGAATAGCCCTCTGGTTTATTGTTAGAGTTGCCTATTAAAGTCTTTTCCTTTGACAAGGAGTGGGCTGTAGTACTCCTTGCAGCACTAATAAAACTTAATGTCTAGGTTCTTATCTAAAGTAGTTAATGTCCAATAAGCCAATCTTTTTTTATTTTCTTCCGAGAGCAAATTGCATTTTTGCGCAGCTTTTCTAAAGATAGAAAAGAAATGTTTTATTGGCTTCTGGGGGTAGTCCATTACTGGCCCTCTCGGGGGAACAAGAAATGAATAAAGCTTTGTTGATGTAGACAGATTTTTTTGAGTTTAAATCAATATTGTGTTATGTAATTCTGTATAATATAGTTCACAGGTCTGTCCACATGAAACCAATTGTTGAACAGTCTTTTGAGCAGTGCCACAACTGCTTTTACCTGGTTTGTTCCGGTATACTTTAGAAGTATCTAAATCACAAAAACTATTCTGTCCAAACCATACAATTGGAAAATAGTATTTGTATTTTTAGACTTCAGGATTCCGCTGTGTTTCTACCTCAAAAACAAGTACTTCTAACACCTTTTGTTCTTTGTCCACTGTTGGTGTTTGTTAAAAACTGCATAATGCGGTCAACAAGCATTATATGTAAAGTGTTTGAGGCAAATGTAAATTTGCTCAGATGACTCTTTGCACGGAGAAAAAACAAAAATTACAAGTAATCATCTCGCACCGAATGGCCCCATAGATAAGCAAATTTATTCAAGTTTACCAAGAATTAACCAATAAAGCTACTCCTTTGTTTCAAAAGCGATTACTTTCAGAAGGCTGGAAAGAGACTTTGGTCGACGTCTGTGTTTAAAAGATGAAACGCGCAAATGCAAAGAGTCAGCAGGGGTTGAATGAATGTGGTTCATGTAAGCCGCTGACCACAGAGTATCCGTCCGCCCTGCTGTGCAGCTGGAGCGACCTGGGGGGGTGGGGGGGGGTTACGAAGAGAGAATTACTCCAAAGAATGAGACAGCACATCAAAGCAATGACCAAACAAGATGGTGTCATTGGCTCAGGGGCACCATGATTTGAATCCGGCTTCACACACGCACAGCCACCTCCGAGGCACATTCAGAACACTCAACCTCAGGTAGCGGTGGCTTAGAGGCAGCATTGTCACGGCGGGGAGAAGTTGGAGCGCTCGGCGTGCAAAAAAAAAAGCCCCGTCTGTGAATACATTAAAAGCTATTTTAGCTGTTCCCTAAGAACTTGTTTATCAGCGAGGATTGTTTTATCTTGGCTGAGGTGTGCGTTCGGATCTCTTTGTGTCCAAGTGTGCAGGATTGAAGTGTGTGTTTACGGGCGCTTGTTCGCACAGAGCCCTCGCGCTCAACAAGGGAGCTAAGTGGGTCAGCATTCCATTCCAAAGCTGCAGAAGAAGTCTTGCAGGACCACGTGACTACTCACAAGTCCCTACAAGTCTGCATTGTTGTTTTCTGCACTCGTATATGTCAAGCGGGTGGGTGTGGGGAAAGGGCTGCACCTCTCCTCTGAGGAATGATATGTTAATGCGTGCGGGCAGCTTGTCAAACAGTCATGGACGGGTGCTATAAATTGCGCTGGTGTGTGTAAACACGAATCGTTAAGTGCCAAAAGGTGCCTGGCCGGCGCCCCTCCGTTATAAAAGTGAAGGACAGCTGTCACGCTCTCCTTGTCCCTTTATTAGTACAGCCCTCACCAGGTCAACACGAGCACGGCTCGCCCTTAAATCTACTCTAAAGAGCAGTAGCAGATAGACGAGAAGGCACCCAGCAATTAGCAGACGGGTCAACGATGATGTATTAGGAATACTTTTTAATTATTGCTTATTGCTCTTGTGAAGGAGCGTGGCTCGACCCGTAGGCAAAGAAAAGCCATTAACAAGCTATTTTATCCTGAACAGATCGTCTGTTATTCTCAATTCCCAAGCTACTCCTTTGTGGCCTTTGTGCATTTCCATACAAAATGTAGTGGTATGTTTAAGAGCCCCGACACGTCTAAGGAAGATGGAGGAGACAAATTTGATTTCAGCTCTGGGCTCCTGTAACGTACACACACCCGCTCCCACTCAGGCTGTCTCCCGAAACCCTGGGACCGTACTACTCTTCCCTATTTAGCACGCTCATCACGTCCGAGATAACACTCTGCATTTATTGTGTACCAGGTCGAGGGGGAGACGTTTGCAGGTCGAACGCGCATTGCTTCTCTCGCCCAGGCGGGAAAATAAATAGCAAATCTGTAAGAGAGGAGCACATCAACGTGTGATTATTGTATTTTATGTGTGCCCCAGCAAACACCCATTAATGATTGGGAAAGTGTATGAGAAATAAAAGGGATGGCATTTTAAAAATGTTTGAGTGCTGTTGTATTGAGCAGATCAAGAATCAAGTGGCTCCAGCACCTACAGCGGGATGTGCTGTGAGGCGTTCTGGGGGCTTTTTGGGAACGTAGCAGCCTTCCACCACTTGTCCCCTTGTGATGCCACAGCTTAACCAGCACACCTGGCTGCCGAGGGAGGCGACTGGAGGAGAGCACCGAGCTGGAATGGGCTGGAACGGTGAGTTGGAGCGAATACCGACCCCTCGAGGAGGAAGGCAAGAGTAAGACCTGGAAGAAGGGAGGACTCCATCAACCCCGAAGTAAAGGGGGCAATTTCCGCTTGTGTTTTGGAGCTGGAAATCGACTGAAGGCCATTCATGTGTTTCAATGTCTAGAATAAACAGTCTCTTTGCATTGGTATCCGTCGGTTACGAGGCTTTTGCTCTGACCCACCCAAGCCGGTCGTAGGGATAGTTGTTGAATAGAAGGCAGACACATGTTTCACAGTTTCCATCCCCACGACATAAAGTAGAAGGATGGTAAACATTTCTACTGAACATCTCCATTTTACGTCTTATTGTGTTGTATAAGTGCGTTTTCAGTGAGCCTCAATTTACAAACAGTGTTCCTTTCAATGAGTCAAGATAACATTGCTAATGGCACAAAAAGAGTCTTTTTAATTGAGGCCAATATGGTGATATTTAGATCCTGAGTTGTGAAGAATAATCTGACTTCCATTTAGTTCTTTTAAACTGATTACATATTTGCATATTCATTGGTTTCAAGTATCAACACATTGCAACCCTCATGACCGAGGATCTCTGTATGCACTTACTTCGATGGTAAACATGTGAAAGCTTAGGCATAAATTATCTTAACCAATTCATAACTATGAAGGACTTTTAGCTTTTTGTTTTTTTGCCTTTTTTACTGAGGTTCAAAAACAAAACAAAAAAACGTTCCATACATTTTAGGATCCCATTCAGGCTTCACTATATTTACACAGGATGAGAATAATACAGCAGGCATCAGTCGGCCCTTGAATTCTCAGGACAACGGGTTTGAGCCACTATGGTAAACTTCGGACCAACATTTTAGACATCCCTCTCCATCATGAGGGATATACGTTGGAGGAATGCTTTAATTCCTCCAGTAGAGTTTCAGAGACTTTAGAATCCATGCCAAGAAACTAGAACAAATACCCCAGGAAAACGGCAATCTTGTGCACTTACACACACACACAAACACTTGAAGGCCTTCTACAGAGAGCCTGATTCCACAGCTAAAAATACCCACAGAAAACAAATGAAACGGCATCAATCCACCCTTCCGCATTGGTATGCTGATTTCTGAGTGGCCAATCTTTGTCGCACACAAAATGTTGAAGCAATATCATCTGCTGACCACGTGTTTGCCAATTTCAGTTCATCGGGACGAGCGGAATTGCTGAATTTGTTTGAACCACGGCCATGGAATTTGATGTAGAGCTGTCTTAATCTAAATGTAGCTAAAGTTGCTCTGCTAAAGTTATACCTCAAATGTTCTCCTTGAAATTTGAAAGTTTAATTACCAGGGGATGGAAAATGAACTAGTGATAAACTGTGAAAAATGGGATTTAAAGACATTTGAAGTGACTTTAAAGCATTCGGTAAGCTCTGTCATTTGCCAGAAAGACACTCTGCTGTCTAGGGGAAATGAATTGGTACCATTGAGTCAATGTAATCAGTCCCAGATAAGAAAAAAAAAAAAAAACACCCCCATGGACGTGTGACCTTGAAAGAAAAAACAAAAAAACAAAAAAAGGACAACCACAACTTCCAGTATGGAAATCTATTTGAATAAAAGGTCATTGGAGAATGGTAATGCCAAACAAATCCTTGGGTTTCCAATTTAAGACTAGCCTTTTATTCAGTGAAAACAAAACAGCCGAAAGGAGGAAACAATAATCCCATCTGCAGCAGATACAGTATAGATCCAGGCGATCACGCTAGTCAGCTCACTGACTGTGGCCGACCCGGAGTTTAATGTTTGCTTACCTTTACCTGCAAGGATGTGGATGCCGGAATCCTCACAGGACTTTAAATTATTCATCACCCAACACCGGCTATTCTCTTTTAGCTCAATCTTCATGTTTTTTTTTTGTGTACAGGACATTTTTTACTGTGCAGACTCAGAAATATATGACAAATGTAATGACAGCAAGACGATGCAGCTTGTTTATATGATACTTATGGTATTCAACACAGAGATATAAGGGCTACGTTATGTGTAAATGTAAATACATGTTCTCCTTAGCTTTTTGAGGCGAGTTCTAGAACTGTTTTGGAGGAAGCCAACCAGGTGTGGGTGGCATTTTAATGGTTTGAATAGGTTTTTTTCTGTTGCGATCCGGTGAGGAAAACAACCATTAGGTGCAATGTGTTAAAATTTGTGAGAAAAAGGGAAGATCGAAACTTTGTTAAATTTTTAATAGAAAGTTTCTCCTAAAAAAGTACTAGATAAGATATTTTAGGAGGGGGGTTTGGACGTTTCTATGCAGACACATCTTTGTATAATGGTTTTGGAGTGCCTCCCCTATGTCCACTGACCTGTGATAGAAGTGTAATTATATAATTGTGTAATTAATAATTGATTATCATGGGCAATATCGTTGAATTTGTGTATTTTCCTGTTCAAATACGGAGAGGCGCCAGCGACTCCCCAGCCACCAACCTCACTGCACGTCACTTCTTCAGAAAGATGCAATTCTGTCGCGGTTCCTGTATCTAAAGGCCGAAAGTACGAGAGGCTGTACTCCATCGTCGGGCCTAACAAGGCCTCGAACTGTAACATTATTGCAGATAAAGTACTGCCTCTTTATTGCTTTAATAATACGGTTACCAGCGAAATTATGAATAGTAAATTGCTGCCTTTCAACACAAAATAGTTGTAGCCACCAAACATTGTGTATCGCATTTCAGTAGCCTAGAAAGAAATGGTCCCCATACGTGCATGTAAACAGCATTAGGTCTCCTTGCAAGATCTCACACCACCTCATTAATTAACATCGCTCGTGACGTCCACCTTAACTGTCCAATTGCGAAAGCTTGCATTGCCCGAAACTAATCATTTGTGGGATTTTTTGTATTTTTCCGGCGATCGCCACCAAGCTAAAAAGTGAAATGTCAACTACGGCCGTTATTTTGAGTGTGCAGTGATATGGAACGCTGTACTGTACATTATTGCTCAATAATGCACACCAACGGACTCACTCTCAACCAATCAAAACGCTGGATTTCATCTACCCGTATTACAATGGACTTTAATGAATTGTTGTGATGGATTCTATTCTTTTTGTGGTATCCCTTTATTCATTTACTGTTCATTTCAAAAGAACTGTGACACCTTTAGAGAACGTTCATTTTAGGTTTCATCAGTTTAGAGAAATGCCACCGACGAGTCTTTTGTGGTGTGCATTGAGGGTGGACCAATGTGTTTTTTTGCTTCACAATGGCTATCAATCAAAGTATTGCAGAAATGAAAAGATGACGGGTAAATAGTTGTGTGTATACATATATATATACATGTACGTACACACACACACACATTTCCAAGGTCACTTTTCCACAGAGTACATCATGTTGTTGCTGCAGACTTCAGGTTTAGATAGACCTTAAGCCATATACCATACTGTGGATGACTTATATATTAAGAGAGGAATAAGGGATGCAAGGGGGTGTTGTGAAAGTATTGAGAACATTTACTTTTGTATTTAGATAATGAAATAGTTTCTACAGCAGTTTTTTCTCACTAATTTGCAACAAATGCAGACTAATCAGACGACGGACGATATTGGTTTGCTGGCCTCGACACGTGTGTTTCTACGGGCAGTGTTGAGCTAATTGAAGCGTAGATCTTGAGGGTTAACTACCGTTTCATCCCATCTTGTTGTGATAAAAGATTGTGTTCAATACTTGATTGATGTTCTTGTTTATTCTTTCGCAGTGTGTCACAAGGCACGTTGACTTTCATGAAAGATTCCTGACGGCCTAATTGCCGCCGTTAAAGCTAATTATGTAAATTTAAGCATGCTGTCACTTCACAACACTTTACTGGTGGCGCTCTTGTCAGCTTGGTGCGGTGCCATTTATTCTGCTTATCATGAATATCTGTGGTCACAAGTGGTGGGAAATGTTCAGCCTTTAGAACCTGCATAGTGTCGTGTAAAACTAACAATACAAAAAATGCATTATCATTACTCCCCAAATCTGACAACCTTCAAAAAAATATTGTTTACTTTTTTTGTTTTCATCATTTAAGGTGCTTTCATATTCTTCATACATTTCACTTTTGTGGTTTGGAACATTGTTGGCTGTATAGCGTTTTTAGGACAAATGTCTATCCTTTACAGAGAGTTATTTTCAGGTCAGCATTACGTGAGCCATGTGATGTTTTTAGCAGAACACACTTATACTACTAACTAGCTACCTATTATTTTATACTGTATTACTTTTTGCACTGTGCAGGCCAGAAAAGGTTTTAAATGGCGTCCCCCTTTTACTGTGGCAAAGTCACGAAGCACAGACCCCGTCTGTAAAATAAACATCTCCCATAAATAGTGTTTAATCTGTCCCAATCTCCCTCTAATGGCACAGAGAGCACCCCTCTTTCCCGCCCTCTCTCATAGAGAAACACAAACCTCTTAAGCTCACTCAAATTTCATCCCTCTCAAGTTTTGCCTTGAGTGTGGTTTCCACTGTCCAGGGATTGAGCGCTGCCATCTGTCTGGGTCATCCACGCTCACCTGCAAACTTTAGACCCACACAGTCTCTTGGCTCATTTGTATTCAAATAGCCCTGACACGGTCGTATTTTTTTCTTCATATTTAGCCAAAAAGAGAAAATTGAATTATTTTCTCCGCTTTACAACTTTCTCACACTGGGATGGTTTGCATCACACCAACCCTATAATTAGGTTTTTATTAGCATCTATGGCGGACTCAAAAAAGGGTTGCCAACAGCCCTTCTTTTTGTCTTAACTTTCCCTTTTTGTTCAAAAATTGAACTTGTAAAGGACTTTCACATCGTAACAGTAATGGGTCTTTAATATTTATTCTTTTTGCTTTTCCTTTTTTATCTTATTGTATTAAAGCTGCCTGGCAGAATAACATAAAACAGCCTGTACTTTTGTTCAGCAATGCTTTTGGCTTAATGCTAACATCTGCACGCTCACTTGCTCACAATGACTGTTGACAGAAAAAAGTGCACGAATAACGTTTTTTTTTAAATGGAAACAACAGAGCTTTCTGTTCCTAAGTAACATTATATACAAGCCCATACTCCCCGTGAGATATTGGTCAGTCTTATTGCGACGTGCATCACAGTGATGTCTCTCAGTAATATAAACCCCTGCTGATATAACATGTATTTCATGGCATAAATCCCTAGTCTGATGCTGCTCTGTCTTGACGTTGTCTTTAAAATATATTTGAAAATGGAAGCCAATTAGACGCATAATCAAACCAAGCAGAGTGTCTTCATCCTCCTATTCATCATTTCACATGAAATCTCACAATTTCCAGATGAGCTAACAGCCTAAATGGCTACTTTAAGCTCTATCATTACTTCTACTGAAATTTTCCTCTTTTCGTTGTTGCATAACATGCTGACATTAAAGAATAAATTTACATCTTTGAAAACTTATCTTCACAGTTATTCATTCTACATTCTCTCAGAAGCATACTGTCATGCCTATTTATTTCTGGCCTGATGAGGGGGAAAAAAAGCAGAAAGGGAATTTACAATATCTAATTATCTTGCGTGTGATTCAATTTAACTTTAATGTAGTCATTTAATCACTGTATCTTAATTTGTGGCACTATAAATGTCAAGTATTATACATACATGCATATTAGGTGACACAATATGCTGTTTCTCTTTTGAAGACTTCATCTTTGTATCACATTCCCTGTGTTTGTGGGGCAAAGCATCGTCTCAAAGTAGAACGAGGAACAGCAGATGAAACATGCCCGGGGTGATGTCACACTCTGAATGGAGACACAGTTGAGGACGGTTCTGAGAAGATGGGAGTGGACACTGGCCCAGCTATGGCGCCAATAAATTCTTCAGGAACAAGAACTACTTTCGGGGGGATTAAATTGCGTTTAAAAAATACATTCCAGTGACAACATTATACATTTATTTTAACACAACAAATAGTTTGATTCAGCCAAAGCGAGAAATTCAGTGAAAAAAGAGATGGGCTATAAAATGTTTTTAATAGCCGTGGTAGTGCAAGGAATAGTAGCCTCCAGATACTGGATGAACTGGATCATTGAGCTAAATGATTACTTATGAACCTAATGTGCATGTGTAGCAATTAGAAAGCCACATGTGCACTTTTGATTTCTATTATTCATGTTTTTTACATTATTATTCTTCTCCTTTTGTCTTTAAATATTTCATCGTTTGAGCGAAGTTTGTGTTTGAGTTGCTCAGGAAAATAGATTACTTGTCCTGAAATCCTGCTGCAAACCAGGTTGGCTTCATGATAATAACCATTTCTCAAAAATAAATGTTTTATGTGCTAAATAACTGATAAATAGTAGAAGGCAGTTAAACCAACTGGCTCACTCTCAAAGAAGCCATCTGTGGATATATTTTAGTGCCCCCCCTCAATACTGAAAGCTCCTGCTTCCGTTCCTGTTGGCTCGACTGACCAGAGCGAGCCGAACACAGCATTCGGGCCCAAAGGTAGATGTCGTAGGTCATTACGGCACTAATGAATCAGTGAAAAAGGACGGGCACTGGTAATTAGCGGTATGTGTGGATCGCGTCATGGAGCTGAGGTTTTACTGTGGAGTGGAAGGAGAATAGAGGGGTTTGAATTAGGCACTGGGTTCTGCTGCTGCATTGTCATTAGTTACGAAACGAGAGAAAAAATAATTGAAGTGGAAAGAGAGGAAAACAGGGATAATAGAATGTCACTGTGAACTGTCACAAAGGATTACAAAGAGTGTTTTTTTTGTTTTCACCGTTATTATTATTCAGAATATTATTATCATATGCCTTTTCTCTGTTTTTATTAAGATGGCAGATACTGGAATTTGTAATTTGGTACATTTTGTCATAAGGCTGGAGAATAATCACCACCCTGCATCAACGTCCTGTATGGAAAGCAATTCAAATTCGTGGTTGGAGGTGTGAGTAACAGCAGCGGTTAGTCGGGAGGGATCGGCAAAGATACTGTGGGAGAGACAGAAACTCAGTGGGGGCTGATCATTATAAATTGAAACGTTATTTCCATAAACTCATACAGAGTTTGTATTGTAGGTGGTTCTAATGAATATGTATCACAAAAGTCTGCAGAGAATTGTAAATGCAAGAAAGTTTTGTAAGCATGGTGGCTCACAGACTTGTTGATTCCTATCTTGAGGAAGAGAGCTGATGGGTTTGGAGAAAACTATAGTTGAAATCGCGGTTCATTGCTGTGAAACGCTGAGTGAAGATAAATTAGTAAGATAATATGCATATATGCATTTTGAGGAATATCAATCGTTCCGTTGGTTGGCTGTTTGTACTTAAAGAAATGTTGTGACTCAGACATCGGACCATCTCTGAAGCATGATAGGATGACTCGATGTTTTCAACAAACGCAAAGATGATTGCTATTGGCTAATCTAGTGGAGCGAGGAAAGTATGGAGACTCTCATCCCCCTCGCAACAACACTATGGAGGTATTGCTCATTGATCGCGCGTCCACACCTTAAAGGCTGATTCCTATTCATACCTGCAGCCATTAAAAGGCATGAAAGAGAACGATAAAAAGAATTGATTACTGTGAGGCTTTTAAATAACACCTTTACAGCTTTGCCCCGGTGGGTGACTGTGCAGGTGAACCTCGTCGGCCCGCTTCACCTTCCTAACGTCCTAATATTTGAGTCACACAAGTCCTCAGTTCAGGACCCCGACAATAACACAAAGCCCCCAATGGGCTGCCACCTGTGTACCTGGAGGCGACGGCAAAACCCTGTGCTGTAGTGAGATGTCTCCAGTTGCTCGCCCGGGGCCAGCTGCTCACAAAAGGTCTTTGGAAACATATGTCGCGACTGTTCTCGGATCTTGTATCCCAACGGTGGAACAAGCTCGCGAACATGGCACTGAAACAGAGGATTTTGAATGATGTCTATTCTTATTTATAAATCATTTTATTTAGAAAAAAAAGGCCTAAAAAATTGATTTTCATCTCAAGTTTTGGAAAACCGATTTCCTTCAGTGCAAGAAGCAGCAGAAAGATGAAATAAGGACACGTACTGTGTGGGGAAGACGGATCAAAAGGGAACAAACTAATAGTTTTTCTCTGTGAAAAATCAGTGATGAACGTATCCAAGGATATCTTTAGAAAACAAATCATACAGAGCAACACAACAGGATATATACATTATTGCCCACATGGTTGAGCAGCATTTCAATTATACAGACTGCGTTACGGTGACGGTGCCTCCAGCTTCACTAACTCTAAAGCTATCAAAATGAAGTGCCGACGTAATGTTTGGGCCCTCAGTGCCTCTTTTCCTCATGATAAACATGTGCATTTCAAGCCACATCACTCTTATCCCCTGGCAAATAGAAGATGACACATTTGTCCCCGCTGTGAATAATAATTAGCCGCTGGCAGCAACAAACAAGGAAAATAATCATTTGCAAATCGGGATTTAAGTGGCTGCCTCTGTTGCATCTTCATCATTGCATCTGCAACAAGTGTGTGTGCTCTGGAGGCCACCGGCATCAATAATGCTTCATCCCTTTATTTCATTAACCGATATTTCCTCTCATGCAACGCAAAACACAAACTGCACTAAATAATTTGCTACTGCGGCTATACATCAGTCATTGTGCGGAGCTCTGCAAAAAACAGACCTGAAGCAACCAAACAAGATTCCACAGCTGGAGGGTGGGGGGTGGTGGGGGGGGGCTGCAGTGGTGACACATCTCTTGTTACCGAAGGGGAATAAAAGGATGGCCGCCTTGCGCTGCCGTTTCGAAGGTGGGTGTGAGAGCGCTCCTGGGCCTTTTCGCACACACGGAGATCCAACCCTGTTTTTAAGCGGCGCTGAGCTCCTGCCGGGTCACACGGCACGCTTCTACCTGTCCTTTCAGATCTCGATGCAGCATCAAAAATCCCAGCGAAATGGCGCCATGAGTCGCCGGAGATGAATCCTCTTGGAAGTGGGTAAATAGACCACTGTGGCTCAGATTATTGGCATTGATGTGCAAATCAACTGATTTCAATGTGGCTTGTGTTCGATGTCAATTTGCGCTGGTTCAAACTTTCCCCTCATGTGACCTTATCAGCAAATTCCAACCGCCGCTGAATCGTTACCCCACGGGGCGGAATGAGACAACTGATCCCGACCAATTGCAACAGGCACAGCGCTGCATCCCTGACCCGGCACCGCCGCTCATTTCAATTAGGATAGTGGCTGGTGGAACTAATCAAACATTGCTTTTTTAAAAATGAAATGTTTTTCAGAAGGGGCTGCAGATCTCGCACTAGGGGACAGTGCCTCTGTGACAAAGGACGAAATCAAATAAACGCAAAGATGAGAGCGCGAATCATCCTCTCCGCTTGTGTCCATTGATTCGTCCGTCCCATTGGTGGGGGACAAACCCACCACCCTCTTACAACTACAGACTGAATTGAATTTAAAAACAAATGATTACCTTGTGTTGCATGTGGCTTTTTGCTACGACAGGTTTATTTGGTATCTAATTTACGCTCAGTGAGAGCACAGTACCTGACTTGACTTATTACCAGGCGAACTCCTCATGTATTCCGGGCCCGTACGCGTGAGTCGCTGCAGATGAAGATAGATGGAGCCTTCCTCATTGTGGCACAGAGGTGAGCGCCGCATCAAGATGTAGGAAAGTTTCCCTCACAGCCCTTTGAAGTTCAAGGGAACTGTGGGACCATTGCTGGAAGCAAATTCACTTCTTTTTTTCCCCATTTGCTTTCCACAAAGAGCAGCCACACTCTTGAGATACAAACATGAAAGCGAATAGAGCCGGGAGGGAACCGGGCCCTGTTATCGTAGAGGGCTGGGTTCTTGTCAGGCTATTGAGTTGTTTACATACCCACACTTTTTGACAAAAGCTGGCGTCCTAGAACACTGGCAGGATGCCACATGACCTGTAGCGAGGGGAAGCGGCAGTCTCTGAATCGTGTGCTGCAGGATTGTTGTCAGGATGGAGGGTAGATTAATGGTGCGTATTGAGGCATGGCTGCATCATTTGACTTTGCTTCAAACTAACAACGAACAAATTGGAGTGTAGTTTGTCCTCCTCTTGTGTGTTTTTCTCAGATATTTGCCTACTGCCACAAGCGCTCATTGTTTGGCGATTCTGGTGCCAGCGGTAGACGTCGGTAATTAGAAGGAGAAAAAAAGAAGAAGAATTAAGATAAGGATAACTCCAACAGAAACGATATATGTAGACGATCGACAAGTCCTCTCTTGTGCTAAGAACCGAGTTGCTGGGATGTTTTTGTGCAGCATACAGCTAAAGTATTACATGAATAAGTGTATTTGATGTGGACTTGATGTTCAGACTTTAAGAGTTGGGAAAATAGTCCCAGTTGGTGCATATTCTGTTTCAGCCACAGAATATGTTTTAAATCCAAATATCCCTGATGATCTGTCAATTTCAGTCTGTCCCTGATGGAACTTCCAGCGCGTGCATCTTCTTTGCCCTTTGATGGCACATGTTTGCTGCTAAAATAAGACACAAATATAGGGCCAAAATATCTTCAAAAACAATGTTAGTATTCACAGTAGTCTTTGGATTCCAGACAATCAGATTTCTCACCTTTTTCTGAATGCTATGAAGTGCCAATCAACTATTTATATATATATACATTTTTGAGTAAGATTATTCAAATATATCCCAAGCGAAGTTAGGGTGAAGGATAAAACATATAAATGTATGAATGTAATGCAGGTCAGTAAACTACCATCCCCAGATGTTAAGGACTTTGATGTGGAAAATCGGTTCCTTTTTCAGGAAACCAAGGTGGTGTCCTCGCCCACGCTGAGCCAGAGAACCAAACCAAACAGGGTCCCGCATATCAACACATCTATCAACAACAACAACTTGTGGTGAAAGTCCCCAGGATCTTTATCATAGTCCCTCTTCCAACTGAGAATTGTTAGAGTATGGAGACGTGTCACTGGGCTTTTAAAACGATTCCGTTCATTTAGCATTTCTTGCCACTTTGACACTCATCTCTTCTTTTACTCGTCTTGTTCCCAGAATAAGCTACTCCAAGACACTTCATAATATCATCACTCGGCCTCCAGGGCAGACAAGCACCAGAAGCTGTTGGGCTAATCCAATGATGTTTTTCAGTAAACAAACCCAGGGCGCCACTAACGGCCAAAAGTCGCTGGCGAAACTGTGTTAGTAAGAGCAGTGTCATCAGAAGTGATTTAGCGTTTGTATGAATCTCGCCTAATTCAAATTCTGTTGTTGTTTTCTTCTTTCTGGGCCTAATCGCATTCGATATTGTTTGCCAAATATGCATGGGAACTGGAGTCTCCAGTGTGGCCCGCACAAGCAGGCAACCGGGCTATTATAGATTATCATCACGCTGACAAAAGAGCGGCGCCAAGGGGAACTTTTTTTGTCTGTTTGTCCGCGTGCTATTGGACCACCTGCGTGTTTGTAATGCTGTGGGATGCAGAGCATTGTACAAAGCTCCCAAAAGGCGCGTGCAGCAACAGTGAAAGGGTTTTATCGGAGCTGGAATATCAAGCAATCAGACGTGTGACAGCCATACAATCGATTCTCTGGCTGAAGGGAACCACGGTTGGTAATTTGCCCGAGCGGGACAAAGTGTACAGAACACTGCGGCTGATGAATATTGTCACAGTGGAGCAAAATGTTTCTTATAAAGCATCTGGCAGTTTCTGGGGGGCGGTTGAAGCAGACTTTATTTCCCCTTCTGGGCTCTTTGGCATGATGGGTGAAAAGGACGGCAGCTTATGTAACCGACACCGCACGTCTCAGGATTCCTTTTTGGTATTACACTCCCCAAAAAAACCCCCCAAAAAACTAATATCTGTGAATTATAAAAGTAGCTGGTTGTCTGCCACGTACACCACCCCCCCCCCCCCAAAAAAAGTCTCCTTGCGGCGGAATAAAGCAAAAGCGTTTACCCCTGGAATACCTCAATAAATTAGCGTTGAAAGAAGCTTGTAAATATAACAATGTTTTTACCATTATGAGGATGACATTGTCGGCAATATTTTACATAGTTATTTCCCCTGCCCTCGGGTTAGAAACCAACATTCGCGCAGGAGCACAATGAGAAAGATAATGTCCCATGTTTGAATAATGCATATTCATGGCCTGGATACTAAAAGTATGATCTGCAGCCCAATATGTTTTAATGAGCTGCGTTCCCAGGGTGAGCTAGAAAATTTCTCATTTGAGTCCCAGACAGAAAAGGTTAAAGGAGCTCTCCTGTGCCCGAGAGAGAGAGAGAGAGAAACAAAGCGATGGTGTCTGCACGGCAGCCGCACCCTACTGCCTATGGAGGACAAAAAATGACTTAAGTATAAATAAATACATGTATAAATAAATGAATGCGTAAAAAAATAAATGAATAAATGCTGAAATAAATATGGAAATAAGTAAATAAAGGTAACCATAAATTAATCAAATACATACCATATATTTTTATTTCTTCATTTCTGTCCACCTACATTTCCACATTTATTTATGCGCGTGTCTGTATGCTAATGAGGTGGGAGGTCCTAACCTCGGTCTGACGCAGGATTGGTCAGAGCAGTGTGATCGCCCCTGGTCTACTCTTTCTGGCTCTAAGTTCGCTCCTCGGCAGAAGCTGTTAGCATTTGGCTACATGGTGTTTTCAAACCATTTCAAATCAATTGCGAGCAAACGATTTAGAGAAGCACTTTAAGAAAGACACGCTTCAGTTTCTGCTGGATAAAGTGAAGGAGGACTTGTCTCAGCTCAATGAAGACATGGATGTGGAAGCTGACCAAACAGTGGTCGATCTTCCTGGAACCACAGGAGCGACCGATGGACGTCCATCGTATATTTTATTCTCCTTTGGGGGAAACATGGCGCAGCTGCTCGGAGGATGCTGCAGTATATTAGTATATCAGATCATTTGCAACCCCATTACTTGATTAAATGTAAGTTGTAAGTTGAATGTGGTCTGATTTTTATGGTTTGATTTACTATCTTTTCAAAGTAGCTTCATATCGTTTTGCAAATGTATGTAATATTTACTGATGGTAACTTTTATGAACTTTTTACACGGTTGCCATGGAATAGCGGACGAAGACAGCGGCAGCGAGGAGGACGAAGATGGCGGTGGGCGAAGACAACGGCAGCGAGGAGGACGAAGATGGCGGAGGGCGAAGACGGCGGCAGCGAGGAGGAACGAAGAGGGCGGCGGCGAAGAGGAAGACGACGGCGTTCTGTTTAGGTGTAAACCTATATTAATACATTAATGTATTCATTCTTTTACATGTGCATTTATTTATACTTAAGTCATTTTTTGTCCCATGTAACCATATCACCTATCAGGTTACATCCACCAAACAACCTTTTTTTTATTCCCCCGACATAATCAACTGCTTAAGGCATCTGGAGCGTGCCGCGGTCCCTTTCTTTTGGGTCGTGCGGGATAAATAACATGGCAAATGTGCTCGTATTTTATTCAGGTTATTTGCCGAGTTAATTGAGCTATGAAAAAAGTCTGCAGAGGACAATGAGTTGCGTCTAATCCCATTTTATTATGTCTAACCTCACAGCGTGCGTTAATTGGCGACGCTGCTGGGACTGCGTTCTAATTAAAGCAAGTGTGACGAGTCTCCACTCAAAAGAACGTGTGGATTCTTTGATTGAGATCAAAACTTCTGCCGTTAAAACCTGCGTTCTCCAAACTCAGCCGCTGCTCTCAACATCCTCCAGGGCCGATAACCTTTCGTGTTCGACAGGGTGCGTCATCAAGCCCAAACACAGTGATTACGGATTTAAACAAGCGGCAATGTTTTCCCAACCCACCGCCTCCCCGTCCCCGCCCGCTCCGGACTTGCTTGTGGCAACACGAAAGTGATCTCGGATCCATGCTCCATTTAATCCGCGGCACAACAAGTCGCCGTGGCGTCCGCAGAGAGGAGCAGCGTCTCGGGAAGTTAATAAAGCGAGATCAAGTACGTCGCGGGGGTTGCGCTCACGCAGTAATGAGCTGGGACGCGCTTTTCTTCATCCCCTCAGAGGCAAAAATCACATCACATCATAGAGGAGAATCCAGATGGGTTCCTCCCAACCTCTCTCCGACACACACACACTCACTCACACACCTCTTTGCCTTCAAAGTCGTAATCGGTGAATCACATTGTATAGAACCCATGTTTACCAGGAACGTTTGGCGCTGTCTTTGTGGCTCTATTTGACTGAAGCTATTGAAGCTACAAACCATGACCTTTAGTTTAAGGGGCAACCTGCTGTTATAAAATGAATAAACAATATGCTTTCTTCAATTAATGCCGTGTTTGAACCTGTCGATTCTATTCAAATGATGTTCTTTTTTTTCAGTTTTGACAAAGCGTGACAGAAGTCACCCCCAGGATTTGGTTCCGGTTGATCAATTATTGATAGCTTTACCTTGGTGGCGCTGGGGAAAAAATATATGATCAAGGTAGGCTTAGAAAAAGCTTAAGTTAGAAAACTCGCAGTATGTATCAAGACCCAGAAAAACTACGAGTGCACATCACTTTTTGATTTGTCGTGTGCCTCTGACTTCAAAAGCGCTGCAGTTTATATCACAGTCGGCATTTCTGTCCGCCTTCAAATGCGCGCTCTGAGCTGCGCATCAGGAAACATCAGCTTCATCCCTTCCGTCTGCTCCCACTATGAGCACGGCAACAAACTAAGTAAATGTCACTAAATGTGATGTCCTGAAAAGTGACACAAGAGTGGGCTGGAATTTATGAAAAAAAGAGCCAAAGGCACAGGTCCAAATTAGCTCAGGGCACATTGTCCATCCAGCACCACACACGCAAGACCCCGCCCCCCCACCCCCCCCTCTGCTGGCCTGGTTTGAAGCAGTCACATTCAGCAAGCACTTGGAAGATACAAATTCATTGGTTTCTTTCAAAGGTAAAGTGAATGAAACCTGTGGCGGTCTGGGTTAATATTCAGGGATTGCAATGAGAAGACTGGAAATATAACTGAAGGGATTATTTCGGTCAGATGTTGAAGTCGTGAGGGAGAAAAAAATAACAACATGCATTATGTCTGTCTTTCATATTTCTCATTTGCGTCAAACCATTACGCGTTGGCTTTGTCCGATGGGGGTAGATAGTGGGAAGTTCCATTGATTCATGTGCTCTACACGCACACACACACACACACGCACAGTAGAGAGAGCTAATACTATGCTAATACGGACTAAGGATGAATCTAACCTTTACAACTTTTTTTTTTCCTCCTGTCCTCATTATACCAAACGTAATATGTGGTGGAGGGCGGCCAGTCGGAGAGGTCAGGAGCTGGAGCAGCTGAGCCTCATGGCGCTGCATGTGGAAATCTGGCAGGGGGATTTTTGTTATTTGAAGGGCACTTGTCCTGGCTGAGCACCAGTGGTGGTCTGTGTCGTATTTTGCAAATCGGACACAGGACGACGGCGGGGGCTGGATGAGACGTAATCTAGCGAGAACGTTAGAGGGTCAAATCTTTTAGTGTGATAGACGGCGGGCAAGAGAGCGGTATTGGAGGGTCGGGGTTTTTATTAAATACAAATCAATTTCAAGTGTTAAATCAGCGGCAAATTTCCATTTCCTACAACTCTCAGTGGGTGTTTTTGCGTCGAGGAGCAGCTAACCCAAAAAAGGTTTTCATTAGTGTCCCATGATCAAGTGCTGGTTGAAATCTTCACATTTGAGTGGGCCCTCTGGACAAAAAGGCTAGTTTTTCGGAGCCCCAGATTCCCATTTTACTGGACCGGGGTGTGCTCTCTGGAGATGCATGATTGAAATGATTAATCATTTTCGTTTGATTTGATTTCTGTCCTTTGGCTGCCTGGATGTGCATTTAGGATTTAATAGCTGTACCGTGACCCATAAAACCTTTTATAGATCCAAAAGTTAAACCCTGATACATAAAAATGTATGGATTTATATTAAAAACACCTTCACTCTCGCTGCATTTGACTGTGAAATTATTTTTCACTTTGGGTTGTTGGTGAAAGTCAGATGTATCGCAGAGGAAACATAATTCCTGGATAGAGAGGTTGAAATAACCTTCATTTTCCCAGCAATTGAAAAAGATGCTTTAGTCTCTGAAGAACATCAGTAAAAAAAAGCCTCCAATTTTTAATCACATCCCTCAAAACGATCTACACGAGCTAAAATGCACACCTCGGCTAGTAATACCTGACCTGTGCTTAGCCCTCCCACTCCTCCTCCTCCAACCAGCCCTGAATGGCATTTTAAAAGGCCCAGTCTGCGTCACGCATCAAACAGAGCCAAATTGACGAAGCCCGACACGTGTGACATTGATATTCATGGTGATCAAGCAGGTCATTTAGACCCGTAGTAGGGGGAATTATGCGGAAAGTGCAGAGTGATGCAGAATTGTCAGACTAGGCAGCGTCTGGGACCCGGAAGATGCCCTTGGTTGGTTCCCTTCAGTGGACTCCAGCATGGCGACAGATGTGTGTGCGCGCGTGTGTCTGTGTGTGTGTGTGTGTGTGTGCGCGCGCGCGCGCTTGCGGATCCGAGCCAATTTGTCATCATCTCAATATGTCTCCGTGCTGATGAAGACCAAAATATGAGTCGCTCCTCATGAATATGTAAATAGAGCGATGAGGTCGGCCACTCGGAGGGAATATGAAAGACGTTTTCCTTGTTGGAGCGTCTTTGACACAGCGATCTCACAGGGTTTCTGAATGGAGGATTTAGTGTGAAACACACAGGACCTGATGCTCAAAAGATGCGACACACAGGTGTGACAAACAAACCGACTAAATAAAAGGGGAGAGGGAATCCTGCAGCAACAACAAAAAACTACTCTTACTGTGCAAACTTTTCCCAGCCGCTGCAGCACGCCCCGTATATGTGATCCCAAAAAAACCCGTCAGATGGTTTCTGTGAAGAATACTGGCATTTGCATATTGTGCTTGACAGAATCGTCCTCTATCCAAGCAGCGCAGATGTATCAGCAATGCAGCAGTGTGGAGCAAATGGAAGTGATTCCAGTCCCCACAGCCCTCCACGTGTCATTCTCTATCTAGGTCATGCAAACTGGGGAGACTGGCAATGCTAAATGGCATCATTACGCCACAAAGTGGTGACCCCCCCCCCCCCACCCACCCTTTTTTTGCGTTTCTGAAATGACGTTGTGCCGTCTTCTAACACGCTTGTCCTTCAAGATCGCAGTGCAGGCGGATCAATACGGGTGGGTGAAGCAAGCGGGATGCAAAGTCTGGGTCTGATCCGAGGTTCTGGGGGCTCTACAAGTGTTATCTGAGGATCAGGCATTCTTTCATCTGGAGTGATTTGGGGAAATTCTCAAGTGAGGTCATCGTGACTACAGAGGACGAGTGGCATCAAAGTGATTGCGTTATGAATGGGAGCACAGTCTTTACAGGAAATACCAAACCGGGGGGGGGTGTTTAACGCTTCTGAAAGAGCCACAAAAAAGACAAATCTGGCGACGCCAAAATGAGACCCATATCGCAATGCTTTATTTTACTTGTTTGGCCATCAAAAGGATTTTGAAGATTTGATTACAGCATTTCTAATGCATTGGGTAATGGGCATCAACGAAATGAGAGAGAATGAAATCATGTGTGAAATATGTTTTTGCAGAAACAGGTGTTATGAGGGAGCTGTGCCTTGTGGCTTTGTTGCAGAAGTTTTGCGGCAGAATTGTGGGTAATTTGGCGGGCGGCATGTTTTACAAAATTACAGGTCCGAAAAATTCTTCGGCAAGCATCTTCCATACTGCGCGTCGGTAAGGAATGAGGGATGTTTTTCCCAAAACGAAGCAACATTTTGCGAAAACGACATTCATCTTCGCATGAGGGATCTGCTTCATGTATTCTCATCAGACAAAGTTGTTACACAAAGCAGACACTGTGGTGTGGTGTGGGTGCCCCCCCCCCCCCCTCCCCGTTTCTTTGTTTAAGTGTTAAAGCCACAGATGCAGAGCTGTATAGAAGGGCCATTCTTTTTCATATACGCAGCTCTGGCGGAGCGGCGGCTCCAATCGGCCGCAGCGCCGTGCAGAAGAGGCCGCCGCCTGGTTTGTGTCGCCTCCTAAGCGTTCTAAAAATGGCGTCGTGTTTACAGCGCGGGGGCCGCGTTCTTTACGAGCCCGTATGGGCCGGTCGAATCTGTTTCCAGTCAGACTTTTACCAGACTTATCTGCTTTCACTTTCCTCCGTGGACATGAAGGATGGTCCCCGGTGGCAGGCGCTTAAGATCAAGGAAGTGCACTTTAGACCCCGCCACATGTTGTCCGTTTACCTGCTGTCTTGAACTCAGGTGCACTATTTGACTTGAGAAAGACTTTTATTCCATTTTGATGTGCACGCACAGTGTGTTTGACACTTTTTAATGTGGGTGGTGCTCCGGAAGCTCGCGGGGCACAGCCGAGTAGAACACAACCCATGAAGATTTATTGTCTTATCAGTAACCACAATTGTGTTTTCAGCAATTATCCACATTACATCTATCTATTTTCAGAATATGAACAAACATTTGACATATTAGTTAAGTTACATATTTTAAAGGGTTGTTTTGGGGTGATGTTGACAGAATTATTGCATTGCCCATTTAGGTAACAATCGCATGAAATCATTTAAGCTCAGTGGTTTTTGTAGACAGATCTAAAAATGCAAAAAAACAAGCTTAGAACAGGCGCTCTACTCGCTCTGCTGTGCGTTTTCTTTTGTGTGTCATCATATAAATTGACTGACCTATAACTAAAATGCTTTCATTTCCTTCCGGAATAATGATTTACAAACACACCAGGTATTTGGTTTAAGAATTGCCCGTTTTAAATCAATTCATTCGAACCAAGTTGGCTTTTTATTTGCAGATAATTTAGGTTCAACAGCTTGTCTGCTCTTGAGGAGGAAATAAACTCCTCGGAACTCTTGAAAAATCACATGGCAACAACCCAATATATTTTCTGGTTAAGAATCACTTGAGTTGAACTCAATGGAGAATGAGTCAGAAAGTAAACAACCTAAAAGCATTCCATCTTCAAATTCTGCTATCTAACAGCAAAGCATTGCATGTTTGAGTTATTTCATAATCTGAGCCTTGTTTTGACAACATGGCATAATCACTTTTACATCAAAACAAAAGGTTTAAAGGCACCTGCCAACATCACCTGAGTAACATCACCATTCACATGGAAACGCCTGGGTACTCCAATTCAAAATGCACAATACCTGCATTATCATCACTTTATTATCTGACATAAAGAAGCCCTGGAAATTAAAACCACAAAGAAATCCCAGGCCTTAAAGACGCCAGATTGCTAAAATAAAAAGCACTAGATCTGTTGTGTGCTTTGCTCACCCACCAGGCAAGTCTTTGGCATGCTGAGTGGCTGTATTGAAATCATCTTAAAAAAAAAAAAAGAAATGGAAATTTATTCTTGAGTGGGGATTGTGATAAAAGTCATATAAAAGGAATTCAACGAGGTTTTTCTTGCGCGGACCAAAAGTGGGTCATAGGATTACGTGAAAGTATTCCACAAACAATTGTCTTCTTAATGCCTCAAATCTTGACTACCCAGCAGAATTGTGCAGGGAAAATAACCACGCATTATAAACACGGTTACACAATGTAACAAATATTTTGTCCAGATGGAGGTCCATGTGCATGCCGTGGCATTTGTTATGGTCAAGGGGAGGCCAGCGAGAGGGACGTCTGGTCCAAAATAAATGTTTAAGGAAACATTTTCCTGTCTTTTCAACAGAAGTTCACAGCTGCTCGAACGTTGCCTTACCTTTCCGCACCCCCACTCTAATGCGTTGCCGCGGACTAAAGGTCACTCGCTCATATGTCACACCTTGACAGCCTCTCTCGTGTTTCAGCAATGGGATACCTGGGCAACCTCCCTGTGGTCACCCTCAAAACGCACGCTTCCAAGTCAAAAGCAATCAGCTTGTGCAGAGCCGTGCCTTGAGCTGAGCTCGGTCGCCGTGACGACTTGACCATCCTTCATGGTTTTAAGTGGTAACGTGACCGGCTTATTTGAAGAAGTACATGAGGGTTAAAGGAACCACTTGTTTAAATATTGATAAGACAAGGGGTGGCAATGGGCTGTGTGCCAAGTCTATCATTAGTCATAGAAACACTTTTGGGAGTTATTTGTCCAGCATTAGGCCCACACTATTGTATCTACAAGGAGCTCTCATTAAATTGTTGAATGTATTTTTATGATTTTCATGAAATCAAACACATTTTTGACTGAGTTTCATAGCACTTCAATGTATTTTCATTCATTGACCATCTCTCCGTGTTGATGATGCAGAATGTATTGCATTGTATTTGTATCTCTGTGAAAACAGCCTCACTGTTTTTGTTTACCGCCAACACAAACTGATCTTTGCTGCTTTTATTGTGAAGCAGCCACAGGAAACGCTTTACTTTTACTAAGTGGTTTTTCTTTGGAAATCTTCTCAATCTCTGTGTACAAAGACCTCTTCATTAAAAGGTTGTTTGGCTGAACTGTAAACACATACAACAGTAGGGCCGTATTTCTGACAAATTAGTTGCCCAATATCAGATTGTGTTGTTACCACGGTTACCACAGACACACACAACCACTGCTGATATCTTAAGGATTACAAGAACTGTTTCGGTTGCTTGACTTTGCTTAAAAAAACTTTATGGCCAGAAAGCATAATATGTAGTCCACATTGACTGAATCATATGAAGTTCATTGGTGTGTCATAATCCATGATCATCGATCATGGATTAGTGTCATTAGTGTCACTGCAAGATGCTGTGTGGCAAGAGGACCCGTGGTGGCACGTGCTTGTTTTCTTGCTCGACTTGTTTTGCAAGGTCAACAGTCCCACCTGAAACACCGGAGATGACGGGGACAAGTAGTTCAAGGACGCTCGGAGGGCGTCCGGGAATAAATGAAAAGCCTCGTCCCATATACAGAAAGCCATCAGTGACGGGCTAGGTCGATATATTAAGGGTGAAAACAGCCCGAGGGCTGTCTGACTGAGTGTGGCTTTTTGGTGTTTTACTGAAAAATAAATATAGCCATTAACTCTTGCTAAACATTTTTAGTTCTTCCTGCCCATGTTATGACTTTGTTTGTCATGTCCCGGTCCTTGGATGCTCTTTGCACCTCAACATGTTATACTGCGAGTGAGCTATAAACATAAACACCGAGAGGAAGGATGGACATATGGAACGCTGTGTTCTCACTGCTCAAATAAAAAGGAAGGGGAAAGAGTCGGAGATCTCTTTTACATGCCGTCTAAGAAATGTAAACCCTTTTTTAATCATGCATACTAGGGTTAAGCATCTGTTCCCCATCATTGTGTAAAAGTAATATAAACATCTTGGACATTACGGTGTCCGGCCGATTAAATACGAATATTACCTTTTGCTTAGAAGAATTTAATTCCTCCTTTTATTACCAAAGGCAAGAATAGCTGATCTCACCACATGCGGCCACCCACCTCCCTTCCCCTTAAATCAGCCTCCTGTGCACCACTGTTTATCCTCTGGACAAAAACAGTTACCTCACGCCGACTTTTTCCTCCCCGCTTGTATTTAGATAGCCGTGACAGCCTACCTGAGCTATCTGGGCCATGGTAAACTTCCACGGGCCCCATTTACTCCCTCTGGCTCCAGTAATCATCACAAGACGCTGTAGCCTCCTGCTATGGGGAGGTTATTTATACTTGCCTCGGCCGGGGCACAAACAGGACGTGGTCGTCTCTCTCATATTTGTTAAGCTTTCCGAACAAGAACAATTAGATTCTGCGATATCACACACACATTGTTGTATTTATCTTATTATACAGCTGCGTGACTACTTTGAAATGCATTTTCAGCCATTTTTTTCCCAGGTAAAACCTTTTCTTGAGGCCAAGTTGGTATTTTGTTTGGACATCACAACGTGTGATTGCCAAAATGTTCCCTTGTCCTTGTTTTTATTGCTCGAATGAATATTTAAAGTAGTGGAAAAAGCAATTACCATGTGCTATTCACCAATAACAAAACCCCAGTGGAAAGATTACCTAATAAACACTTTAGAGACAAGGCCATTATGCGTCAAGTGTTCTGATTCAACTAAATCGTTATTGCATTTGTCACACAGGTCTATGAGGAAACTGGGCAACAGTGTGTTGAGCTTTCCAAGTAACAAGTAGTGTAAAGTGATTTCAATCTCAGTAACACTCCATTACTTTGACAATTGTGGGTGGGGAGGTTCGGACATGTGTGCATTGGAGTAAGAAGGGGAATGGGAGCATTAGATAGCTTTAGCCCAAGTTTTGTAGCACCATAGTGGTCTTTTTCTACGCGAGTTTAGGAAACAACAGCTTATGTATTCACTTTAAATAATACACAAACAGAACATCCGGTAAGGTAAGGACGTGGTTGCTATCCTTGAATAGGTGATAGCATCTGTTTCTGGTTGGTGCAGGAAACTAAGCTATTGTGACGGTATTAATTTAAGTGGAGACCGAAATGGTAAATTAATACTATTCAGTATTTTTGTTTTTAAGTTTGCACAATTTTTCCTGCTGCAGACACATTTTCATTTACTCCTGCCTCTTTTTTTTATATGCAACTTCAAAATGAAAATTATCTTTACTTTTTAAAAAATATTTTCCACCAGAAAACAAAATGAATTCCCTTTGGCATTGCAACATTTAGACCACTGAGGTTGAATTAACTTGACATCTTTTACACTTAACTTGAAATGTGTAAGCTGATGGCCAGTAAACACCCTCAAAGCATCAGCTCGCTGTGTGTGAGATGAATACAAAAGATCTGACATGTAGGTGCAGCAGTGTGTAGAAGGAGTGTTTGAGTAACTATTACAAGCAAAGCAGGTAAATACTTGTCCAACAAAATTGCCCAACACTGCTCACCATGTATACATTCATTTGCATAGCGATTTATACTGCCAACACACACACACACACAACATGCACACTTATGGTGGCAATCCTATAAATAAACCAAAAAACGATTTGAATAGCAAATAGGCCCTGTTGTTGTTGTTGTTTGTGCCCGGGGAGAAGAATTTTGACAAAAGTCAAAAAGGAGTGACAAGTGAAAGAAGAAGACGGGTGAGAAGGCAGCCTGCCCACCAACTGGAAGGGAAACAAAATATATGTACGTGTGTGTGCAGAACCAGGTGGAAGGCAATGAAATATGTGTGTTGAGGAGGCATAGGAGAATGATTGCAGGGGGTGGCGAGAGAGAGAGAGAGAGAGAGAGAGAGATGAAAACAAATCTGTGCACTTGTGAGAAGAAGAAAAGCAATGCAGGCAAAAAAAGAAACAGCAAAAAGAGACTTAAGGGAGAAGACAATGATGAAGAGACAATAAGGGACAAAAAAAAAGACTGCGCTGAAGCTCACAGGCTGTGTTTATAGGTCCCAGATGTCCGGAGGTAATTGTGGAGAGGGATTGCTGTGCAGACATCTGGCTGCTCAAAGCTCAATATTCTTTCACAGAGACACACAATCAAAACAAATCCATCCGAGGAGCTCCACATAATCCCATTGGAAGCATGGCTCAAAGCACGTAACCTGGGCTAATTCAAACCCCCTCCCCTCTGATGGAGCTGACCTGCAACTTGCTAAGTTTCTTTTAAGTGTTCAACTTTGATCCCAATCTGTTTGACGAGCAGCAGTTATGTCGTACTGCAGTACAACGCAGGGAACAACCGGTGATTCCACCGCGCCTGATCGCTACTCAGCGATCAGTTTATTGTCCATATTTGTCGGTTCTGCAAATTAAGACGTTTCCTCCTGGCGTGGAGACGCGGTGGAACGTCTGAAGCACACGTTTTCTGGAAAAAAAATCGCACCGATCCTGTCCACTTGCAAGCGACGAATCTGAAATGTTTGACTTTTGGTTATTGTAGCAACACAACTGCAACGGACATATTTGTCTTAATCTGCCTTGAATCCCTGACTGCAACTCTATCAGAATCTAGCAGAGACATTATAGTTTGCTTCAGCGCCTTCTGCAGCTCGACGATTGTTAAGTAATGAGCACAATTGGCTGGATTGTCACCTTTAATTTTAATTAAGGCCGTAATCAAACGCAGTCTAATTACCAGCGTGATTTCTAACACAGCGTTCAGGGGCCAAACTTCCTTAGAAGAGTTGGAGCTTTCTCGATCATTCAAGGAGGTTGTATGCAGTGCAAGTGTTTGATGTTCTTGTATTTTGCATGTCGTTATCCAACGCGTTTCCATGTGCTTTCATGTGAACCTCAGACCTCGCCATATTAAAAGAAAAATCTGCATCTGCTCATTTTTCTCTATCTTTGCACAATAGCCCTGAAATAGCTACTTTTGCATTCTTGATACGTGCAGAGATTTCCTCTTAGAAGCAGGGATTGTGGTGTCGCTTGGCTATTGTTGGTTTTTCTGCCAAAGCATTTTGGCGCCGACTTCTGAAAAAAAAAAAAAAAAAAGTCGTCCTTGTGGGCTGCATTTTGGGGCCGGTGCCTTTAGGGCAGTGGGTACAAAGGGACACTAGATATGGGCTGCTAAGCAGCGTAATGCTACTTCAAGCCTCCCAGAAAGCAGACTTAAAGCAAGTAGCTGCCAGACCCACAAGCTTGACAGGAAGTAAAGCCAAACAGGGGCGTTCTGTTGTGGAGTTTGGTATGAATTTAGCCCCTCAGGCAGGCAGGAACACCAGATTGCCTTAACGGGACCATGTGCCTGAAATGAAGCAAAAGTACCATAGGGAAAGGTTATCGAATGATCTGACCCCTGTCCCCCTGGCTAGTGGCCAGTGCCGTTGTTGGGGGCTGGGAGTCAATGTGGCCTGTGGACTATGGCACGTCTGTCCTTGGATTTTTTGGGAAACTTAAATCTTTTAAGGCCGAATGAAAAAATTTTGGGCATGGAAATTGGTCTAAAAATACAAATAGTTGAACGATGTCTTTAATAAAAGCCAATGCGGACAAATACATAAGAAAACACAATCCTCAGATAGGAATTCAAATATTGGACTTCAAATATTGGACTACATCTGGAAAATATTTCTTGTGTCTAATGACAATTCCTTTTCAAATTGTCACATGGTTGGGTCTCATTGGCTGCATTTTGAGATATGGCAAGGGCAATACTGTAATATATGATTCAGAAACAGACATGAGTAACGTCATCATTGGCACTGATGTTTCCAACATGGATGTCTCTGGAACACTGGGCTGGCATACAAAAACAATGGTTTACAGGAGGGGAATTTTTTTATTCTCTTCGCTTTAACTTTTTCTTTCTCCTGCTTAGGATGCAAAAAAATCATGGCAAGATGAATAGAATGTATGAAGGGTACTTCTGTCCGTGCATTTTCTCTCTCATTAAGAGCCGAATGACCCATGAGTACTTCAATAGAAAGTGCAAGTGAGTCTTTCCAGTCCTCCAAAAATAATATTTCTTTCTGAAAAGTATTTACTTTAAACTTGAAATACTAAACAAGACTCTTGCAGAAAAAAGATTTGCAAAATATATAATGTATTGATGAAGCTACAGCTGAATACTGTCCCTGTGATGATTAGTGAATCTTAAATTGAATGTCCTGTTTTATTTTGCATTCTGAGACACATCGAAGGCCACATGTGCACACACTGAGACGCATCCCTCGGGATGAGACGTTTCAAATTGATTTCAAAACAAATTACTTCCCACCGTATCGTATACATATTAAGCTGCTGAGATGCTATCAGTAACGTTGTAAGGAAGGGAAAACGTTCAGAATGAGAGTTCTTGGCGAGGGCGATTCAAGGAGGGTCCAATTTAGCAGAAACCCCAAAATGTAAACTCAAAAGATGTTTGTTTTTTTCTTCTCAAGTGTTCAACACATGGAATAGAACGATTTCCAGACAAACACACGCAAGCCATTCTACCTACTTTCTTGTCCGACATTAATAATTCAGACCCCAAACGCGAGCGTGCATGCGCGCATCAACACTATTAACGCACCACCTCCACCTGGGAGACCACGCAGAACGACGCCTTTCTGAAATATTAAAAAGGATCCTTCCTTTTGTTCCCTGTGTGCGAGTTATAGGTAAGGACACGGAGCTTTAGTGGGCTTTACCGGGCAGTCATGACTAAAGTGGACGAAACAGTGGAGGAAGACAAATGCTCCCTCCCACCTCTGTAACCCGCCCGCTCAGCCGAAAAAGGTACACAGTGTGAAAAAGACTTAAAAATGGATTATACACAGTGGACCTGGAGCGGTTTGAGTGGAAAAACAAAATTATGTACTTTCTTTGATCTGAGGCACATTAAGCAGGCAAAACGGATGTGTCACCAAAAATGTATTTTTACATTACTGCTCACTTGCATGAACAAAGTGACCACATCAAAGGCAAAAAGCACTTCTTTTTTTGTTTGTTGGTATTTTACTATCCAGAGCTGCAATATTGGATGGCGGCCCAATTTCAGCAGTTAAAAAATTAACCCTCATTTCACCACGTGGGTTGAAGGAAAGTAAAGTGAAGACATTACTTTCTTTTCATCTCCTTTTACTTGGTGCTACTCTCCTCTTCATCCCCCCCCGCCCCCCCTCGCTCTTGATCAGCAGAGCAGGAAATAGATCTCACAAAAGCAGGGGGTGTAACCGAGTTATATAATAGCCAATTGGAAACCGTCCAATTTTCATTAAGCACAGGAGTCGATATAAATGAGCGTCTTTATTGCCCGCTCAGCGCCGTCAAACAGCCTGTTAGTGATACGCCCGCGATCGGCCCTGCACTTTGACATGTCACATTGATATGGCTCGCTATGTGAACACATTTTAGGAGACGCAACACACACGTGTGTGAATATAAATATATATATGCATGCCCAATTCGTACCACTCAGACTGAGAATTGTGACAACGTGTCGAGACAGCGCAACTTGGCCAATGGCTCTCGGGTCCTTCTGGGATGGCTGGAGAATACACTGTAACCCACTTTGTGTGTGTGTGTGTGTGTGTGCGCGCATGGGCCCACGTTTCCCTATCTTCTATCACTTGTTTAGCAATAGTGAGAGACAGTGGCTTGAGGACCCTTACTGATATAACCCCTGGCAGCTGTGCAACAACACAAGGTCATTATATCCAAAATGCCGGCCTATTGATAGATACAGAAGAAGGGCAGAGGATTCCCAGAGAGTAATGAGCTCTTTTAGCATATTCTCCCCACTTTGTCTTCCTCCAAAGCCAGAGATCCTGAGTCATTAGCGGTTTGGCGTCAATAAAAAAAAAGGTAGCTACCTCAAGTGTTTCTTCATGAAAGTGACGTTTCTATTTTAAGGTATCCAACAAATGCATTTGATCAAGACTGCATCCAGAATGTTTCCATAACAACAATAACAGAAATTAACTACTAACGGTCATATGAACTCCACTGGTGCGTTAGAACACAGGGTGTAATGAAAGCTTCTTTTTCCTTCACGGACCGTGCTGCGGCCCTTCCGCCTCTTTCCTCTCCCCCCAGAGGGCCGTATCACTCTCTAGCACTGTGCAGTCGATTGTGTGAATCACATGTTAACGGTTCGCGGCCCCAGCCCGCACAGTTCACACTTTCTCTCTCTCTCTCTCTCCCCCGCTGATCATAAATGGGTTTGAAACTCTCTATTGGGAAGTGGCACATGAGCTGGCTTGGAGGTTTGCTGCCAGTGCGTGTCAAGCCGGCTGATCACAATCACACAGACAGTGTTTAAGATTTAAAAAAAGAGCAGCGCAAACCGGGATGAGTACAACTTTATTCTTTGTTTAACACTCAACCACAGCCCAAAAACCTGTTGAGGCAGCTGGCAAGTGGCCTCCAGCCATAGCGGCAGATGAACGGCACGCTGTTATCTCTGTGGGCTGATAAATACCTAAAATGAAAGTACTTTTCATGCTCTTGGAAACAACTTTCTGCTTTTATTAAGGATTCCGTTGGGTTTCTGCTCTCTCTAGCTCTCGTTGAAAAAGGGATTTTCCCCATTTGTTGTTTGGCTACTCTAATGCATTGAGCGAAGAAGATGAATGTTCGTAGTCATAATCATGTCCTTTTTTGTCCGAAATCAGGAGATGAAAAAGGGTATTTTTTTAAGTGTATACAATCTCTCTCACAATATCTTGATGAATTCCATGTAGCAAAGAGGAATTCATCAGTATTCCTGAATAGTATTCATTAAAATGTCTGATCATTTAATCATCCGTCTTTCTTAAAATTTCACATTTCTTCCTGATAGAAGGAAACCAAAATGTGAAAAGAATTTTTTTAACGGAATCTGTCACCCAAAGGAATAACTTAACCACGGCTCCTATCAGAACACGTTCATGTAGAGCCTCGATATTGGCACGTCTTGTTCAAGTCAGGTTGGAACCAGATCATCTGCCAGCTTTGGCAAAGTGGTTCGGGGGGGGGGGGATTTCTTACTCCTTGCCGGGTTCTTTTTTTCCACAGGTCTTACAGATACATCTGGCGAATGACACTAATCTCCCTCTTAGGGGCGTTGCAAGCCTCTTTATTCCGGATTTGTTTTTCAGCACCTTCATGAGCTCTTAATATAAATGGTAATCGCTTGCTTACTAAGTCGTGGGTTTACACTCTATTGATTGCGGACTTCATCGGCCACCATTTTCTTCAAGTCCTTTTACAGTTTCACTGACTCAAAATCTGTACCCTGTGACTGTGGGACAAAAGGCACATATCGCACACAATGAAAAAAAAAATTAAAAAAAAAATCAATCATTCAGATGGCCGGCTTAAAAAGGATTCAATCCCCCCACCCCTCTCCCAAGATATCGAGGGTTGTTTTCATGTCTCCCATTTGTTGCCACTCAATTCCGTACTTGAAACAAAGTGAAAATTGCCACTGCTCGGGCGAGGTAATCCATCACGGTACACACGAAGCCTTCGTTCCTTTGTCACAGTTTGTTATTTCACCGTGCCACAGTTGAGTGTCTTCATATAAGTGCTGCGTTACTTTTCACTCAGCTTACTGACAATTACCCGAAAGCCTCAGGAAGGTGTGAACAGTATTATTGATGGCGACCTGTAAACTTTGTCTGAGCCACGTTTTCATCTTCAGCGCTTTTAACCTTATATATTGTCATGTCAAACGCTAATTGAATTTGGATTTATTTTACAGTGATTTGGGCAAAAACAGCACAATTATTCATCTTTAAGATGTTTATTCAGGCTTTCATGGGAATGATTGAGTCTGGCAGCTAAAGCAGTAGTTAGAGACTGTCACAGCTAACAATATTATAGCTGTTTGTTAGATGCATCTGGACTGTCTCACCTCCCAATACAACACCCATTGTAATTAATCATGTAGAACAACTCCCTCTGTACAGTACACTGACTAGCTGAAGAATAATCCAGTTTTATTCGGCCAAGTCATGCAAACCGCTCAGCAGCTGCAGTGCCATGACGTGTGCTTGTCTTCCATGAACAGCACACTGTTTCATGTTGCTGCACATTCAGGCATGCTCCGCCTGAGTCCCGTTAACAGTGCGAGAGACTGCCAGGCCAATGATCGCATTTAGTGTGTGTCTTCTCTACAATTTCAGTAGCTCTTGCAATTTCTCCAACCCCACCTTCACGTGTCACATTAACAAAAAAATCATGAAAATAATAAAAAGGCATGTAAAAAAACCAAGAAGACATACAATAAAGAGGCTGTCTGCTATTGTGGCTGTGTTGTCCTCAAAGACATTCAAACAGCTGTATAAATAAGGGTAAGTATGAAGTAAATTGCACATAATGTGGATTCAATTCTTGTTTAATGCAAAGCGAGTGGCTCCATCCACATACATTATTAGCAAACACAATGGGATTTAAAAATAGACCCGAGCACCTGAGACGGCTCTGTGTGCGGCACGTTTAGTTTATTTGTTGATTTCAATGACGGCGCTTTGGTTCCGACAGGTGCCAACTAAAAAGGGTTTCTGGGTCGTGAAATAACCGGCGACTCAATGCTCGCTCAGGACACGGCGCTTCGCGAACTTCGCAATCACATTAAGTCCTTTCATTTCATATTTTGGCACTGAACCGAGAAGCTCTTAATTGTATATCACATTGCAGCTGGCCTCCCTCTGCTCATCTCAGTTCCTAACTGTGTATTGAGCTTTCCGAGAGAAAACCCGATAACACCGGCATTTTCATCCATTTATATGTAATTGACACTTAACATTTTCACAAACCGGCACCTAGTTTTGCAGTCCTTGAATGACAAAACGGGGCGTCGCCTCCAGAGAGCCTCCCTAGGCGATCACGGAGCACACGTATGGTGAAATCACCTTTCAGTGCCTTATTATTTTGACACATTTGGGAATGAGGCTGGTCACTGTATTTCATATTTTGCACATGGTTTAGCACAGAGCTGCTAGGAAGTGACTGCTGGATATCGTATTATGTGTAATAAAACGTACAATTTATGTAATACTTAGTCTTTGAGAGAATCTGGATGAAGAGGAAACTTCTGGCATGTTCTGCCATTGAGAGTGAATTTCCCTTTTCCTCAAAACCATTACCAACAGCCAACCTACTTCCCAGGAAAACAGTTGGATGCACTGCTGGTCCTGTTTATGGGACGATACATCATCATCATCATCGCCCCCCACCAACCTGCCTGAAGCCCGCGTGAAACTTACAATTTATTCATAAAGTTTTAGCATATATTTTTGTTTGTGAGGGTTGAATCAACTCCATATGAGGTGATTGACACGAAAGCGGTCTTAATTTTGGGCGGTTTTCTTCAAGAAAAATTGTTGAGTTGTGATGGAAGCAAACTCTTTGCTGAGTTTTGTGTGTCCACATATTTGTGAAAAGCAAAAGAAGCGCTAAGCTCATTGCAAGCTGAGAAGCCCTCATGCAACCAAATTCACCAACGCACCAGGTACTTTATTAATTACCTACCACCTGAAGCCTCCCTTTTGTGCCACTGGCTTTGATTGGCATACGAGCCGCACCTGTGAACGGCCAACAAAGCTGACCCTCTTCACATCACCCATCTCTAGGGAAACAACCCCACCGGGGAATTTGATGAATCCTTTCCTCTGTGTTTGTTCACACACTCTGTTGGGATTCTAGGTCACTAATCTCATTCATTTAAAATCCACCGGTGAAATCAGCCTACGCAAGTCAAAGAATGTGCGCCACTTTCTTGAATGGGAGCCTCATATTTTTTACGAGGCAAACGCATCTAAACTAGATAACGCAGAGGAGCCGCAAGGAACAGTAAATAAAAGGGAGACTGCAAACAAAGGTCATCCTCTCACTTTTGTCCTCCCAGTGCCGCATGTAACATATGAAGAAAAATCCGCACACATAAGAGAAAGCGTAAGGGTTAGGGTTCAAAAAGTGACCTCTAACAGTGATTGACAGGAAAGAACTACCAGGACACAGTTTAAAAGCTTGAGCGTCCTAACGCACACAGGGAGACAAGCATGGACCACAGAAAAAGAACTGGAGAGCACAAGAGCCACTGCAATCACATCCATTTTGTCTCCTTGAGGATTTATTGACCAGTTTTGCCACACAAGCCCAATGTATCAAAGAGATTCGATCTTCTTCGGAGATTTACTCCTCCCCGCATCAAACTTTTTTTCCGAGGGTGACGCAAAATCAGATTCCGGTTAAGTTGGAGGAAGCAGTGTCTCATTTGTGTAGGTGCTGCAAGGCGGCTATAAATAGCCCCGGAGGGCGATGGAGCAGCAGAGGCAGCACGCAAACTCGATGAGTGCGGGACGGATCGTGACGTGTCGCTGCATATATTTTTGTGGGGAAGGAATGAGAAGAAGACGACGACAGTTGAATAAGATTTGTGTGTAAAGGATGGAAAAGAGGGGCGAGGAGAACCGGGCCTCGCAGCACTTCTTTTTGCCAAACTGACAGCGGTGTGTGCGGTTGTTTCGAGTTACACAAATCCCCTGCGCACCTTTGGCTGTGTGTGTTTTTTGGGTGGGGGGGGGGGGGGGGGGGAAACCTCCTGCTGAAGCGTGTGACCTAGCTCACAGCGGATGTGACTGGAGCCGGAGCCCACAAGCTCCAGGAAAGGATGACAGTGCGGTGTCAAGAGCCTGAGCAGTGTCCTGTTCACCCCTTGAACACATTATACATCACGCAACAAACAAAAAGACTCCCAGGGTATTTGGCCGTGATTCACCACGTCGCTTAGGCTCACATTCGCCCGTGTGCAACGTTGTGCGTGTTTGTGTGTGTGTGTGTGTGTGTGAACGGACGGGGCCTGGGGTGTGAGAGCCGAGCTCACATGTGTCTACCGGATCATTTGCGGGGGCAGGAGTGCAGCATCCACACTGAATATTGATCAGTTGAGTTAGTCAAGTTTGGCTGAGCAAATGCACACGCACAAAAAGCCTTTAGAAGAGGCCGTCTGATTCACAAATTGTGTGTGTGTGTGTGTTTGTGTTCTTTGGGCATGTAGGAGTGTAAGACGTCGTCATCAGGAACAAATTAGCCCGAGATTTTCTGGTGGGTGGTATCAAAAAAGCACTTGCTGACTTAAATACGCATGGAAATAGAGAAACTCTGGGAGGTACCCACGCCCGCCCGCACAAACAAACAAACACAAAGGGAGCCTCGCTTCTAACATTATGGAGCCTTGTGATGGCGGGGCCATGTTGCTCCAAGTCCCTTTTGATCATTCCTGAGCAAGCTAGGACTCATTCACGTGTGGTAGTCTTCCACCGCTTGGTATGCTTGCCGGTCTCTAGCTCAGCAGCAGCAACATAAACCACACTACTGCGTGCATTCCATCATCCTATGCTCGTCAAGCTTGTATCACAGGTGTGAAGCGACCGCTGTTGGTGCTTCAGAAAAAAACGTCCTTGATTATAGCCTGAACCCGAGGGGTGTGTATGTTTTCTTGTCAAACAAACTATCCAAAATGGAACAACTTGTGCCGTCATATATTATGTAGTTGTGCTTAAAACCACTGCTAATTAGGGGTCCTTTTTTTTAACAGGCTGTAACGTGGATTTTAAAAACTACAGTAGGGGATGAATATTTCATACATTCCAGATCCTTGAAAAAGGGGAAGAAAAAAATGCCTAATGTGCGTCTTGACTCCCCAACTCTTGCATCCCCTATACAGCACATAAGGCCGATGGCTGAAGATTGACTTAATTGTTTTGACTTCTAACATCGAGAGTACAACAACAGGAACACACTGAGCCCAGAGCCAAGGACGCTCAGAAATTGTTGCATGAATCTAGACTTTGCAGAGCTAAAAGGAGAATACTTCAAATTCTAAATTCCTTAAATGTGATGTTTCATACTCAAAGCCTGTGTGAGTGCCCTTTTTAAATTCAGTTTTATAAAAATACCCCATTTTCCCTTCTTTAGACACACTTTTATTCTCCTTCTTTGTGAGAGCAATCCCTCCCTCTTAACTCCGAGATTAACGCATGGCTATAATTCCGAATAAGAGGCTTCAGAAGTGCACAGAAGCGACTTTAGGGACTTAGTGATCACACCAGGGGACGGTCTTAAACCCCAAACACCCCGTGGAAGTGTGTCAAGATTGAAGCTGTGGGGGATTCCAGACGGCCAGGGGCTGTGACCTATGAGTCACATGTGATCCGTGGTTTGGATGAACTTTCGGTGACAGGTCTGTTGGAAAAAAACAAACAAGGGAGAGCGGGAAGTAGACCGCAAACAACGGCTTGTTGATAATTTCCTTCTTCAATTTACCGTTTATTTGACGTTGGTATACTTAGCATGACAAAGTAAAAAACGTAGGGTGAATTCAGGTAATTTGGGACAGCAGAAGGAAAAAGCGGTTTACTTTTGCCTTGAAAAGGCTATGGTAAAGTTAACATTTGAGTTATTTGCTCATGTTCAAAATTAAGGTTTGAGAAACTGGTACATTTTTTAACCCGAGCTAACGTCACCGATGCAATGTACGTTTAACAAGAAACTAATGAGACATACATGAGAGTATATTCAATGGAAACAGGCCCATGACTTTCATTTGACCTGTGTAGATTCCTGCATGTGCCATAACCCAAATGCCCATACAAACCCTTGTCTTTTCAGGCTTCCTCATGTGCTCTGCATTAGTCAACTTGTGTCTTAGGTAAATCAGCGATATCAGATGTCTTTACTTGTGGACTGTTCTGCCTCATACCTGTGATCTAAGAATTCATCAAAAGGCACACAAGCACCATCTGTTTCCCGCAGTTACCGTACATTCATCAAAAAATATATAAGAAAGTTGTCTCTGAAGAGGTGTTTTGTAACACGCCGTCTACACAGTGATTGAAAAAGGGCAGTTGAATTTACATTTGTTTCCCCTTCTGCTACATGAAAAACATGGAGAAATGGTTTCTCGCCCCGCAGAGTGAATGCAGAGATCATTTGGAGGGCAAAAGGTTGAAAGATTATTCCACTAATTAATGAGTTAGAAGCACTTCTGGAGTGCAGAGACAAAGAGAAAGCAAAAGAGGCAAATGATGAAGAAAATGTACTGAAAAACAACTTAAATCTCTCTTTTTGTGCTTTGCCTGACAGCTCGTTGAGGAAGAAAACAGCCGGGATCCACTGATGAAACACTTAATTGCACCGTCGTTCAATGGCGGACGGATGGCCAAAATGGGTCATTAGCTTAATATTAGAAACACTCTGGGCTACCATCTCATAACTGCAGAGCGATCACAAGGGGCCAGTTGTTCAAAACATTTAATCTGGATCAAAATTATCCGCATTTGGAAATCCCCTTTTTTCCTATCCAGGATCAGGTAATCCATCTTACTTTTATGCCGGTTTTTCAAAGCAACATTGGACTGGATCACTCTGATCCAGATACACAGTTTTCAAGATTACCAAATCCGTGCTCTAAATGGGACAACATATCACAATGTGGGCTATGTAAAGAACAGGTAGAAGTAAGAGCCAACATAGGGTCACTGTAAGTGTTTATTTTGAGCCAAAACACAAAAATAACATAAACATCCACTTCCATTCATAATTTAACTTTAATTAAATTATATTAAATAATAATTATATTAAATAATTACTTTTATGACCCCTCATCTGAACCACAACAAATAAAAAACAAATATACATTAACAAATACATAGTGGATATTTTGAAAACATCTTTAAAAAATAAAATGGCTAAATATCCAATTGTTAACGAAATAAAGAATGTTCAGGGTTCTTCTTCATCTGAGGAGGAGAGACCAGCATTTCCAAGCCCTGCTTTTAGGAGGCGGATCTGAAGTTTGATTTGTCTGATTTGTTCCTCTGCCAGGAATATCTGTGCTTCTGCTCTTTCAGTTTCTCGTTTAAGAAGTGATTCATAGGCATCATCATTATTATTCGGCAAAGGATGCTTCAAGCCTCTTTTCTGAGCTCCTGTGACTGCTGGCTCTACCAGTGAGGATCCAGGTTGTTCTTCAATAATAGGGCTGAGATCCAGAATGAATGTTTCCTCTGCATTAGGAAGAACTGGCTCACTTTCCTCTACAATTGTAGGCTCACCATCCCCTACAACACCATGAATCCCATGCAGAGCTTTAGAGTTCTCACCTCCAATAATGTCCAGAACCACATCTGTGTATTCACCTTTCTTAAAGGGTTTGTTGCCTGTTTGGGTGTTTTTTGCCTCAGCAAGGTCTTTCGTTGCTCTGGCCCTCAGATTCTTCCATCTAAATTTCACTTGCTCCAAGGTCCTCTTCTGGCCAGACCCCATTGCATTTACATTCTGGGTGATTTCAACCCAAATGTCTTTCTTCCTTTTGTTAGTCACCATTCCACCTGCAACAGAGCTTCCTACTATTGAGGCATAATGGCACTTAACACCCTCCAGCAGTGCATGGGTTTCTGCAACAGTGAAATTAGGTCCTTTTGAGTCCATGGTTTCACCGCTTCTGTTGTAGTGAAAATAGTATTTGTAGGCCTTGGGCATGATTGATTTAATTGAACACAAGCCACAGCACGTCAGCCAATTGGTGTGTGGGTATTTGACAGCCATCTTATATTCAGCCTTTCTCAGAGGACTTAGAGAGAGACACTGACATGGCAGGTATTGTCCATCGCTACCACCGTGTTGGTGGAAGAGGATACCGTCAAAGGGTGTATGTTGAGCGTGCACAACCACTGGAGCAATACACCACTGAAGAACTGTATGCTCGCTTTCGCTTTGGGAATGCTGATATTAAGTACATTGCAGACCTTGTCAGGCCAAAACTTCAACGGAGAACCCGAAGGAGCCACAGTCTGTCTGTGGAAGAACAGGTCCTCTTTGCTCTGCGCTTCTATGCATCTGGGACTTTCTACCAAGTTGTTGGTGACAATATAGGAGTGGACAAATCAACTGAGTGATGTAGTGAAAGCTGTGTCAATTGCATTGGCCAGCCTGGTCAGTTTGTTTCACTTCCAAAGGATGTCCAGATTGCCCAGACCAAGCACAAGTTTTTTCTTTTGGGGAATATGCCCAATACTATTGGGGTTATTGACTGCACTCATGTGCATATCCAAGCACCTCATGAGAGGGATTGGGAGTACATCAACCGAAAGGGGAGGCGCAGCATCAACATCCAACTTGTGGGCGATGCTGACCTCATCATCACAAACTGTGTCGTGAAGTGGCCTGGGTCTGTTCATGATGCACGCATCCTGAGAGAGAGTGCTTTATACAGAGAGCTCCAAACCAACCGACCGGATGGCATAATATTAGGAGACAGTGCCTATCCACTCCTACCATGGCTGATGACTCCTTTTCTTGCAGCAACCACACCTGCGCAGGCACGCTTCAACACTGCTCATTGCAAAACAAGATGTGCAATTGAGCATTTAAATGGAGTTCTGAAGAGACGCTTTGCATGCCTTAACTACTTGCGAGTGGAACCACAGGGAGCATGCAACATAATACTTGCGTGTATCGTCCTGCACAACATCGCTACCAGGCGCAATGTCCCTCTCTGTGATGATGTTTGTGATGCACCTGAGCCTGTTGAAGAACCAGCCCAACCTCTGGTGGTCTGTCAGAATCAGGGACTGACTGGACGTATAGTAAGGGATGCAATTGTTAGACATTATTTTTGACAGGCTCATCTCTGATGATTGTTTCTTTGAAATTAATATACGGTGATGAATGACCGAAAAATGAATATATTATTTTTGTTTATTGAAATCTGTTTGGGGGATTATTTCATGGGGACACGATAATTTTTATTTTATTTTTACTTTACTATACTGAATAGCTTAATTGTTAGCCTATGTCTACTTTATCACTGTTACAACGGTTACAAGTCAAGTGCAAAATATAAATAAAAGTATATACACTAAATGATACAAATGTATTATTTGACCAATTTTAAAGTTTTACTACATTTTCTTCCTGAAATCCACCTTGAAATCCTACCCCCTGTTGGGATCAGGATAATCCTGTTTTTTTGGATCAAAGTTATCCAAATCCCACTGACAAGTTTTGAACAACACAAACTGAAGGTTTGATCCAGATTAAAACTAGGATTGGATTCCCTGATCTAATCGGATTTCAGATTCCTTCTTTCCCTTTTGAACAACTCATTTTCAAGATTTGATCCAATCCGATAACCAAAATCCGATCAGTTTACCTTTGAACAACTGGCCCAAGGAGATTCGCTCTGATGTCGGGAGCACAACGGTGACTTGTGACTCTCGGCCCTGCTCTCTCGCTCACATTCTTGTTGCGGCCAAGCTGCATGATTCAATGAACTTTGTCTCATGCGATATATTTAATACTTATATTCTATTTACCCGGCCTCTTGCATGCTTCTGCTTTTATTCTGACATGAGCAAAACGAATCCCACAGTCCAACAGCTATCCTATCAAGCCACATACCGGGCATCTCACCTGGAAGGAAGTGTTTGATTAGCTACCCAGATCGAGCTTGACAGGCAGTTTGTATCAGCTGGAAAGTTGAGAATATTTAAATGAATAGCCAGGTATAATAAAACGACGCCTCACATAATGACATGCTTCAATCAGCTTTCTCTTCCAGTGACGAAGCCCTGGGATTGTCTTCAAGGTCAATACATTGTGCATGTGTGACGCCACACATTTTCTAGATTTGAGCTGACTAAGGAGGGAAGTCTAAGAAGTCCCTGAGAAAAAAAACACAGAAATGGTAACTGGAATAAACTAATCCCATAGGTTCCTTCAAACTGAAAAAATGAACACTTATTAAAATGACAAAAAAAGCCTCTTCAATTACTCTAAAATGGGATTTTTGAAAAATGGATAAAAGGCCCTTTCAGAATAATCATATCTCTATTAGAAGAGGCAACGCGTGTGCCTCTGGTTTTCGATAAAATAAATCATGCAGCATTTGTCATTATGGGCATTAGAGATTTTTGTGCTAATAGCACTAAGGGGATCTTTCCAAATAAATGTAAAAGGCATAAAGCTCAGCATTGGCTAGATAAAACTGAGGTATAAGGTCTGCATTGACATTAAGAAAAGATCAGGATGTGAAATTCCACCCTCACTAACCTGAATGTAAAAGGCGTCCTCTCGCCCTGATGTGCACCAAGCTGCTTTCAATTCTTAATTAGGAGCCGGGCAGTTTTTTTTTATTGTTGTTGCAATTCTGTGTGTGTGTGTGTGTGTGTGTGTGTGTGTGTTATTTAAAACTTCTTTTTATCTTTAAGAACAGAAATTCTGTTAAGGTCCTCGTGATTTAGATTGACACTGACAAATCAAAGCATCTGGCATGCCTTCAGGAGGACAGCTACATGCAGGTTGTCTGTGCCAAGAAACTCAACTTCTGGCCTCCTTTCAATGTCTAAGCGTCCGAAAGGTGGCGTCTAATTTCTTTGCTTAGTTCAGCTGTTGAATTTTAATCTCTGCATCACTCCCCTGCACATTCGTATGAATAAAATGGGTACTAAAAACCCATCATGTGATGATGCAAGTTGTACATTGTGAAAACAATAAAACAATTTCAAAAGATTATCCCCTCTTGAGTTGAGCTATTTTTATTCCGCCTTCACAGAACTTCAGAATCTGTCTAATTCAATAATCCCCTTAAGGGTTTAATGTGGTTAATAAATAAGCTAATCGGTTTTTCGAACTTCAGCAAGGAGTGACTATTCCCTGGTTGATTTAGGAGGGAGAAAAGGTCTTAAAGAGAACGGAACAAATCAATACATAAAATGTGTTTCCTTTCTCTCTCCAACGTCCCCCACCATTTAATCCATCAAATTGTTATGATCTCACGCGCACTCTTCATTTTCCTCTATTCCTCCACAACCACTCTCACTGCATGTGATGAAATGCTGCGCACACTCCATTAAAGGGATACATTATCTCATAGATGGTTTCAGAGTTATATATCATCATAGTTATATTTCATCAATCTGGGATGTTCAACACATTGCAGGAGCTATTTCGTGATGAAGTGCTGCAATTTTCTCTCTCTCTCACTCCGCCTTTGTGAATTTGTAGTCCAGATAGTGACTTTCCGAGAACTTACCTGAACTTCAGCCCTTCACGATGGCTCTTCACTCACAGCTGGGGCTCCCCGATTGGACTACACAGCTCAAGTACTGTATTTCCGTCACCTCTGTCCCTTGAAAAGTTCCCCATAGATGTTTTTTAATGTGCTTGGTGGTTGTTTCTTTCAGTCAACAGTCGTATATTTGTTCAAGTAGGTGCAAACTCCTGCACATTGGGGCAGCCTTTACAATTTGATTCATGCAAATCTCTCTGCTCAAACATGCTCGCTCTTCCGTATCACTTTACATGAACATTCATTTCGTGCACGTCCGCCTGAAGAGTAATGTATTCTTAATCAGTGACCACAGGTGACTGAAGCGATGGAGATGCCAAGGGGAGAATTTGAATGCGCCCTGAGTCGACTTGTTGTTGTGTCGCGTCGTTTAAGCAGCGTGTTCATTGTGGAGCCAAGGATGCTGGACAAGGAAAACCCTTGTTCACCTCCGAGGAACCAACGGTTACATCATGTAAGTCCCTTACTCCGCTGCTGCTGAGTGAAGATTGACATGGTTGTTATATGGGAAAGTTGGACCACTGTTTAGTTTTCTGGTATTTACATCATTTAAAACATGATCAATCATGTTAAATTTAAGCTAATGACAAGGTGCCAGATTATCATATATAGTAATAAGTTAAGGGTTCATGCTGACATTACTAAGTCTTCTGTAGGTTATGCAATGTCATCAGCGTGATCTCAGCATAAATTGCACTGTGGGAAATGCAGGGTCTAGTGTTTTCCAACACATCCAGAACTGTAGACATGTTTTGACTTCAGACCTAAATCCTCTTCACCTCTTGTGCAAACCCTTGTCCTCGAGCAATCCTAAACAACAGCGTGATTGTTCTGCCTCTCGCTGCTTCTCTAATGTCAGGAGAGTTCTAGGCAGGGACGAGGCGCCGCTTAAATAAAGCAATTGAATTGACTGCGGCGCACAACAAAGAAGCTGGTGAAATTCTTGGACGCAAAACAGGGATCGATAATGTTGCCCAGAAGAGATGTTCTGTTGTTGTGCTCTCGTGTATGAATATTAATGACTCATGCTTGTGGGATGAACTAAATTTCCATTTCATGAAATAATAACTGGGTGAGATGATATGGATTTTTCAGGCTGTTATTTAAAAGCATTTCGCTAACAACGCTGATACATCATCCGCGGCGCAAATAAGACAGTGGACATTAGCGTCCGTGCTAATGGAGGCAGCACAGATGCTATTATTGAAATAATATGCAGTGTTATTTGGTGTATCAAAAGCGCCATTTGTGTGCTATTTCGGGTCTATAATTAGACTTCCAGTCACAAGATCTTGCCTGGCCGTGTTGCAAAACAAACAGCGTTTGAAATTAAGTGTAAATAGCTGGTTACTGGTGTATTGTTTGAGTTTACGTCTGTGTGCTTTTCTGACTGTGAATCAGCCGTTTGGGCTCTGAGGCGCGCGCGTGTGTGTGTGTGTGCATAAGCAATGCATGTCTTTCACCATGGGTTACCACTTTTATAATGTTCATAATGTGTCTCACAATTATCACCGTTGCTCGTGTTTCCGTGTAATGGCCTTACACGTGATGGCAGAACGCCAGTGTTGCTTTGCAGTAGCCGCCTTTTACCTCTAGACCCAAGCGCATACATTAGAGCTAGGTTTCCCGATTGTACACCTAGAAAGGCGAAGCGCTCGTGTATACCGGTGTGCAAATGGTTGCGGCGTAGCCACATAATGTTTCCAAGTGGCTCTCAGGCGAAGACACTGTACGATGCTCGTGGATGGAATCATCTAAAATAAAGAAACTCATTTCTCCCCTTAGACTCAGTTATCTTTTTTTTTATCAAAAAATGTCTCATGGCTTTCTGTTATTTATTTTAGTCACACGATGTTTAGTGAATTGCAGAAGACTTCATTCAAAATCACATTTGAAGAAACAAGTTTTACCAGTTCTGAGATAATGATCCATTGATGTCCTCTTCTTTGAGTTGTGGCGGTTGACTTATCTTATTAAATGTATCCAGTAACACTGTTGATCTGTTGCAACACAGGAGCCTTCGTGACCTTCAGTTCACACATAACTCCATTTATTTGAAGACTAAAGGAATGCGTGTGAACACAGTTGTGCATTTTGCTAATGTACCACTTTTTTAGAGGAGCCTATTGCATGCACAGGAGTCTCACAGGATCAGTCTGTGGAGGCTAATCTATCTTCCCTGCTGGTGTATGCGTATTCCTCTAATGAGGCGTGTCTTTATACAGATTTATCAACTTTTATTTATCGGTGCTGGTGGGGTATTTGTATTGGTATGCGAGTGGTGCTGTTAATGTGTGTGTTCTTGCAAAGGAGCTTCAGATGCATCAATTATGACAGAAGATGGAGGAATTAGATAGGGTCCAATGTTTCCCCCCGGAGAGGAAGGGATGAAAGGCAAGCGGCAAAGCCAGATCGGGCAAAAGCCCAGCCGCCATTGTTGTGTGATTAAGGACCAGGTTTGAGTCATCGGGGGGGGGGGGGGGGGGGTTACATTCTTCACACAGCAGGAAAGCAACCAAATGGGATTTATACAAGTTCATGTATGCGCATACACCAATGCACTGTATGGGCCTGGACCACATGGGAGAGAATGGCATCCATGTGCACCGCAGAGGATTCAACAGCATTGTGACGTTGTACTTTCCATGGACACAAATTCATGTAATATTGTAACTCTTTATTTCCTGTTCATCAGTTACAGCTTCTGTTTATATTCTGTACAGCACCGAAGGCACACATAAAACAAAGATATAATGAAACATATGTACAAAATATACAGAATAAATAGAATAATTCAATCTAGTGGAGTAGAAAAGCTACGGAGTGTGTGCTTACATGAACCGTCTCAAAGTAGAATATATCCAGGAGTATGATTGGAGTGTATGGTGTAAATTCTTGAAATGCTAACATTGCAAATGTCACTCGCTTTGACACAGGAAACCAGTCAGGCAGGTCGTCTCCATGGGAAACTGGAGCTCTTGGGTGATGTTGCGCGTCAGAAATCATACGTGTCCAAACAGGTTAATATAATCCCCCCCCCCCCCCGGGATTCAGTTCGATACAGTTCAACGAGGAAGGAGGGTCTTTCCTTAACGCTCTTTCGAATGTTCTCCGGACATAAAGTAGTGTTGTGAAAGCCGCTAGCACACGCTCACGCGCACACACTTGACAAATCATACAACTTTTGTGGCTCATATTTTTTTTTTCTAGCAGAAAACAAAATAAAAAAAAAAAAGTTTCAGCAGGACTCTGTTGATTGTCATGCACCATCCCATGGCATTTGATTAGTGCAATGCAATTTTTTCTTCTTAAAAGATTACAGTTGAGTATAATGTATTGTACTTCAAGTGCTGTATTCACTGATTGACAGAAAATTAAACGTCCTTCTCTGGATGTCACCAGTTTGACTATAAAAATAAATAAAGGACCTATGAAACTGCAACTGTGCAGTATATTGGATCAATCAAAATAGCAGTGATACCACAGTTGTTTTTCAATGTACAGTTGGCATTTAGCTGACTCTACGGCACAATGAGCATTCTGGTTAGAGCATTCCAGCTGGCTTATGTTGACAGAGGGTGTAATCAGGTCATATCTAGATCTGTCTGATTAAACAGCCATTCTAGGTCAAGCGCCGATTGGAATTTACTCGCTTCTTTTTAAACATCTGCTTTATCCTTTCAGGATGTCGGACAGGATTCTGTGTGTGAGATTTGAGATCAAATCATTTGGTGGCACAGCTTTATTAAAATGTTTTCAATCATCAAAAGCTGATTGATGGGATTTCAAAGAAGGTTTCAGTCCAGGCCCAGTCAACACAACACGATGGCTTCTTTCAGTTACATTTGTCGGAAAAGACTACGCCTTTCAGCAGCTACATAACATGGCTGTCAACAGATGAAAGATAAAACTAAACCAGTTACATTCTGTGCTACACCTAAAGTGTCGTGCCCATGATAAATATATCACACTGTGGAAAGTACAGAAGGGCAAACAGGACAAGGCACTTGGTTGAAAACATAATACATATTTATATATATATATATATATATATATATTTTTCTGCTTAAGCTCAGTTAAATGCAGTTTGATGCTCCAGAACCTCCAAATAGTCTGGCTCAGTATGCAAGTTAGCCTTGAGTTCAAAGTACTCATTCTTAGTTTGCTCAAGCATGACCTTGCGTGGTCGTGAGTACATAATTTTCTCCATTAGCTTTAACTCCTCGTGGTGCCCCGGGACCTGCATGTCCACAGCAGACTGAAGCTGGGGCATGTTTTTCCTTAGGTACTCTGTTATTCCGAGCTGCTGAAGCGCCTTGTCCTTCTCCAGCATGTTCCTGTACATGGAGTTGGGATTTCCCAGTGTGACGAACTCTGCGGGGCACTCCCCGGTCATCGGTCGGAACTTTGAGCCGGGGTTTCCCGTGAGCGGGGATGTGTTCTCCTTCTCCATGATGCTGCGGCAGACGTGATGCTTGCCGCTGGGTTCGTCGAGGCCGTAATCCAAATCGGCGTCGTGTTCCTTGTGCTGGGAGCAGTAGGTGGGGTTGCGACAGATCTGGACGATGGGACTGTGCGATCGCTCCTCGTACAAAGTGGCGGACCCCGCTCTTTGGGTGAGAGTGTGGTGTGTGGTCTTCTGCCCGTACATGCTGTAGTGCAGGTGGATGGGGCTGCTTCCGGTGTTTTCCCTGGGCTGCTCTTCTGCTGCTTTTTTCTTTGCCCTCCTCCGCCGCCGGTGCACAACAAACACCACCAATCCGGCCGCACAGAATATGACAACGAGGATTAACATGAGAAGGCTTAAGATGAGCACAGAGAGCGGGACAGTGTCTGTGAGCGAGCTGAAGAAACCCTTGTCACTGCTGTCGGGCCCCAGGGTGGCCGTCACGCTCGCATCCCCATCTGGAAACATTGGGTAGTAGGTGCCCAAGCCGGGACATAGCACCTCGTGACGAACGCTCCGCAGCTCGGCCTGCATCACCTTCTTCGGCGTGTGACACAAGATGGAGCCCACCACTGTGTCCTTTCTCAGCTTCTCCACCCATTGTCTGAGGCTGAGCAAGTCACAGCTGCAGTCCCAGGGGTTGTCCTCTAAATAAATCTGCTCCAGCGAGTCGAGTTGATCAAGCACATTGCTCACTGGCAGGTGCATGAGTAGATTTTTCCTTAAATTTAATTTGGTGAGGGGAACATTGCGAAATATCTGAGCTGGAAGGGAGCTGAGCAGGTTGTTGTTTAATGACAACAGCTTCAGGTTGGACAGGGGATTAAATGTGCCTGGAGCAATCTCTTTGATAAGGTTGTATTCCAGATACAGGAATTCAAGGTTGTGGAGGCCCACAAACATGGTGGAGAACAGTTTTTCAATCCGGTTGCCATTCAGATATAGTTTTTTCAAACTGCTCAAGCTGAGGAAGGTTTCATTATCAATGTAATCAATTCTGTTGTTCGCCAGGTTGAGCAATTCCAAACCGTCGTACGTGACAAAATCGTACTTTAAGATTTTCTGAATCATGTTTCCCGTCATGACCAGTTTAGCGGGGCTTTGCTGCAGTATGCCGATATCCGACACCTTTTGAATTCCCCTGTCCTGACAATGCATCAAAAATCCAGCCACGGGGTGATTGTGACAAGAACAGTGTTCCACACAAGGGCTGCTGGGAATGTGAGACGGCGTCGGCACCTTGGCGTCGTCTTTGCCGTCGATCAGCTTGGGGTTTACTTTGGATGAGGGGGTGACGACCATGTCCAGCGACTTCGACGGCTCCTCGAGGTTAATATCTGCATGTGACGGGCACAGAACGTCACGCTTGACTTTAGCCAGAATGATCCCCTTGAGGTGATGCGGTGTGCTGCAGACCACATCCCCGATCGCCGACTGGGCCCTCATGTTCTCCATCCAGATTTTCAAATGCAAGATATCGCAGTCACACACCCACTCGTTGTCTTCCAGGAGCAGCTCCATTATCCGTCCGATGTGCTCCAAAAAGCCGACGTAAGGCAGCGTTTGGAGCTTGTTGCCACGTAGGTCCAGGTGGGTGAGGGGCACAAACCGGAAAATATTGTTTGGTAAAAACTCGACTGAATTGTCGTTGAGGATGAGGACCTTGAGGCGGATCAGTTTGTTGAAGGCCCCGGGCTCGATGACCCGAATGAAATTTGTGTCAGCTTGGAGAAACTCCAAATTCACCAGACCTTGAAAAGTGTCCTCTTTCAGAGTGACGAGGAAATTGCTATTTATGTGGAGTTTTTTCACTGAGCCGAGACTGCTAAAGACCCCTGGTTCCAGCTCTTGAATGCTATTACCCCCAATGTGCAGTGAAAGGGCACTCTTAAGCCCCTCCATTTCCTCGGCCCGGAGCTCAACCAAGTCATTCTTGTAAAGGTTCAGGTGGAAGGGCACACCTGCTGGGACTTTGATTTGGGAGATTCTGCTGATGTTTCTCTGCTCACAGTTAAGATGGAGGATCCCATCTTTCCTCTCACAGGAGCATAAGGAGTCACAAGACTCACTTATAGAGGATGATGCCTGTGAGGGATGGATGTCTTGGGATCGGGCTGCGGTGAGAAACCAGCCGACGAAGATGACGCAGGGCAGCATTTCGGTCTGAGATTTCTGTGAAGAAAGGATGGAAGCAATGGGGGGGGGACAGAAACAAAAAAAAAGTAAGTAAACGTAAATGCATTGATAATGACATTACATACACTTTGATTTTTGAATACGTAGTACGGTGTGAAATGTATATTGATAAATACATTATATGCATGCGTTCTAGAGTTAACCCTTGCTGCCCATTTTACAAATGAGCAACGTTGTATACAATATGGGAGTGATGCAGGTGTCGCAGTAAAATCCTAATCGTCCATATTACTATTATTATCATCAAAATCCACAGTCCCAACCCGGACACCATGTTAACAATGAGTAAATCCCTTTCACAGAGTGAGCAATGACAGTAGGACAGCATCTCTCCCCAGTGACTCACAGGGAGATAATGGTACAGTTAAAGAGATGACTCTCATTTGACTGATTTTCCTACCCTTTTTGTGTGGACTCGTCTGAACAAAGACTTACCCCGTGTGAGTCATACATAAGCAGAAATCAGCTTTGTTCCTTTAGACTCCGTGTCAAAGCAACATTTATTAATGACATTTTAAATAAAGAACTGAAAATGAGTAGTCGCTTCTTTATCCTTCCCTCAAATTACTGTCACCTGACCAGACTAAAAGGTTACTAATCATGGGCACCTCCCTATATCCATCAATCTGATTTCTTGCACGGTTATTCCACTGTTCCTAAGTGATCCCCTTGCAGTCAGAGAATCCCCTGGAGGTGTGCATGGACAATGAAAAAAAAGTTGAATAAATAGAATGCATAGTTCATTGTAAGCAGGATCCGCGCTGAATGACAAGCAAAACACTGAAATGGGATTTTAATGTTGAGATGCCTCGCCGCCACTTCTAAAATCATTACATTAATTCGGCCAAGATCACAATGGATCAAAGGCTAGAACAATCCCGGGAGACTGGTGCAGAAGAAAAGGCATCTTCCCATGATCAAGTATAACAAGATATGCACCCTTTGCTACTAGACTTCTTCAAAGAGATAAAACATGGGAAGATCCAGCGCTTCGTGTTAACAAATTTGATTAACATCTGGAAAGCTTCATTCTAACAAGACTAGGCACGTCTAGTTCACCCTGTTCAATCCTGTGGAAACTTGTTTTTATTAGAAACCACAACCTTTTGACTGATGATCCATCTTTGACTCCACTCCAAAACAATACTTTATTATAAGTCAATGATATGCAGGGCACATCTCAGGCAACTTAGTGTTGATTGGAGTTCATCTAGCCAGTGTTTCTCATTAGATATTCATTCAAAACACTTTAAACAGCCTGACTACAATTATTATTAAAAGATGAATTACACAAGCCGCCCCCCCCCCCCCCCCACACACACACACAAACAAACCTTGGACGGAGCTGTCAGCTCCAGAGACAAAAGCTGAGTTTGAAGGAGTCTCTTAAACAATAACTCTCGCTCCCTCTTTGACATTTTCTTTTTGCCCATTTAAAAAAAAAGTGCATTGATACTTTCTTGGCGGTTGGGTGACGACAATGATTGAAAACCAAAAGAACATATTTCCAACACCTTTGATGTATACAGGGATATATACCCAAAGGTCATTCTAAACTTTTTCTAGACTCTCACACCTGATGCATAATCCTGTTACCAAAAAAATAAATAAAGTTTTGTTTAAGTTCAAATCACTTATATTTAAGAACTTAAGAGCAAAATAATTCAGCGTGAATATGAGTAAGTTAGTAATTTATACCATATGACCCCATTAGAACAAATAATCATGTTGAAAAATAGCCCAGTGAAGCCCTTATTGTAACATAACATGAAATTGCATCTCACACATTAAAGAAGTTGGTTATACACTAAAATGTGACCACCATATGAAGTGGATGTGCAATTATAATACAACAGAAAAACCTATTAAATATTTACAGTTTAGGAAGTGAGGAGATTCTGAAAATGTCAGCACGGCGATCGAGAACATGTGTGGTCATTTGCTTGTTTAGACATATGGCGGTGGCCGTGGTACCCGAGGCACTCACCTCTGTGACCCTGATGGCTTTCAAGACAATGAGAAACAGACTATTAACAGATGTTATCACAAACCGCATAAGACTGCAGAGGGCAGATATGAAGATTGCATTGGCCTCGTGCACCCTCTCTTCTGTATTTCAAACAGACTTCTGCAGCTGAACCATTTTTCCGGGTAATCAATGTTGCATGGAACCCAGCGTGACTGGCACAAGAGATGAAACACTTTCCTCCACGCGTGCTCTCCTTTCGGTATTCAAATGTGCATCTCTTGCTGTTCAGACAATTCAATTAGAGATCTGCTGAAGCCCTATGAGATTTCACCTTATGCATGTGTGCGAAGCCAAGTCGTCATCCAACATCAATTTGGAAAAGATATATCTTGTTGATAAGTATCACACATTGAGGCTTTATACAGTAACACACTAGATACGCTTTGGTCATTTATGAAGCCATAAATAGCCTGGTAGCCAAGTCTTATTTTTCCAATGCAATAAAGTGTTCCATTGTATCCAGATTAAAGTCCTGTTCTGAGGACATTTACGATATCCAAACATGTATATAGAGCCGTGAAAAAATCTCTTTCAAACACCTGTATATTAATTCAACCTTCTTGCTGAAAACCTTTAACAAGATAACATTTTTACACTGCTGCATGGTGCCGGAACAAACCATGATGCCGCTCAACGTGTGTGGCCCACATGACAACTTTACCCTAACGTCCTCCAGACAATTTCCACTACGTTTTGTTTTACACAATGGAGCATTATCATGAATGAAAACCAGCCATGAGAGAGTTTACCACAGGTGTGTGTAGTTGTAATTTGATTTGTAAAGTAAACATCAGGCTGGATGTACAGATCGGGCTGGGAGAGACAAATATCGTTGTTGTTCCGATGCAGCGTGAACAAGCTGATTAAATATATAATAATAGGATTGTCAGGCCTCTTCAACACACATAGATAAGTCACAAATACACATGTGCCACGAGGAAACGTCTCATGATGATCAGTTTTAACTATATTCACTGACAATCACTGCACCTAATATGCTCAGAAGATGACAAATTGAAAGCCCACAGACTCTGCACAACATCACACGCAACCCCACACAAATCTAGTTCAACTTTATTGCTCCCTAGAGGGATCTTTAGTCTTTCACCTCCTTTGCTGGAAGCTGTGGTTTGGCTAAAAAAGCTGACTATAATTAGAGACCACCATGCGACAATAAGCTTCTTTTAATACAAATATTTTGATGTTGCATCTAGAAAATGTTCCGTTTTCAAACTGAAAGGGTGGATTCTGACTTTGCTTCAGCTTCCGTAAGACAAAGTTGATCCATTTGAAAACGTCTTACTGAGCATGTGATTCTCGCCTTCTATCGATTTTGCATGCTTCGTGTATCGAACGAGTGTTGCAGCAGCACTTATTTTCATCCATACATTTGTCATAGATTACAGTGATTTGACACAAACAACATACAGACAGGACAACAACGGGAACCTGGACTAGCGTGCACCCTCTCCAATTGGTGGTTTAGGACATTATTTCTAAATAATATGAACACAGTGGGAGTCATGTTCTGTCCTCGTCACTGTCAAACTAAGTAAAGCACGCTGGAGCCACAAATAGCCCAAAAGGCTGGATCCTAATTCCTTCCTTTGTAGCGTGAGGCAACTTGATGTGCAAGTATGAAAGGCTTCTTATCCCTTGTGGCATCCGACATAGCCAGTCCCCAAACTCCATCAAGACCGATAAGAGTCATTCCATATGTGTTTTAAAACGTATCGAGTGGATATCTCCGGGAGTTTTCTTGGTTTTAAAAAGGCTTTGCGAGCTCCGTTCTAAACATTTTATGACCTCAGTCCTCATTGCTAGGCTACCTGCACTCACGGTGATTTATGGTCCTTGACAACAGGGTAGTTGATGGAGTCCATTTTAATTCAGCAAAGTTGGAGGTTTCCTGTCAGACCCCTATGAATAGTGTATATTATACTGCGGCGTCATCTACGTGTCAAGATTGTGGCTCGGTCATGATCAAATGCACACGACTGCTTGCAATACTGATGTTGAAAATGGGCTCACCGCACTTTGCTGCATATCAAACGGAACGCTTCCTAAAACAGCCGGTTATTGAAATGTTTTGGCTCCACATTTAGGGAAGCAATGATATGTAGATAACCATTGCAATGTGGTTGGCAGTTTTTCAAATATCTTGCAGCCCTAATTTGTACTTTAGCAGAAGGGAAGCGAAAGCGGTGAAGAACTCAAATAGGTACCAACATTGGGTGCAGATAAAAATGGCAGATAATGGTCCACACGTTGGAAAGTTATCCACATCTACCAGCTCGGCCAAACTTCAGAGCCTTTTAAAGTATTAAATCAACCCCACGTTCTCCATCTGGATGGGGGAAAGGCCATGGCAGGCCATAGCCCTCCACTGACCGCTCCACCGTGCAGGAACAAAAACCCTCTTGGCGGTGCAACAGGGTCACGGTCTCGGCGGCGAGGGGGATCACGCCCGCGCTCTGATGGGCTGCAACGAGGGATGCATCTTCAGAAGCGTCATCGCTGGCCTGTTCAAAAGCTACGTCAGCTGTGTGCTTATCGTGTCATGCAGCAGTCCTGGCAGCTAATCAGATGGCAAGATCAAAAGCAGCGGGGCCTCTTATATGGCACTGCTTTAACACATAGAAACCACTGCTTTCAACTACCTTGTGTAATGTGTATCCTTTCCTCCTACTGTTTTTGCACGCGGGCCTTAGTTTGTGTTTGGGGACATATGTATGATAGGGTTATTATTAGAAGCACAAATACTTTGTGGGGAGGTTCTGGCTGTGCTTTCCCCTGGCAAGTGTGATTTAGTTGGCCTGTATTCCGAATGGTCTGTTTAACTAGAGGGAAGCAAATTAGAGCAGGCAGATTACACTAGTGAACAGTAGCGTCGAGGTACATCTGCAGCAAACAGATGTAGATTTTCCATGTACACTATTGTCCTTGTAAACGGAGCACAGCTTCTTCAGGAGTGACGAGGGCCGGACAGGACTGCTAATTTGTAGATTAAATTCTTTTAGAATACTTCATCCAGGGGCAGCTGTTTCAGGAAAGTCTTGTATGCCAAAAAAATGAAATATGGGAAATAAATATTTTCTGGTGCATTGTGAGATCCTTTTTGTTAACTAATTACTGTGTCAGGTTGAGAATCAGCAAATATCCAGGGAAACTTTCATTCTATGCAGACTTTTTTCCCCCAAATTAAGCTGTTTTGTTTCCTGGCACCAAAGGTCGTTGAGAAAGCTACTAATTATATTGCAGAACAGTCTGAAAGTCCTGGTCTGGTTTGACCTAGTGGTGGTAGACATTAGGAATAACCATAAAGACACTATCTTTGCTGTTGTCATGAACTTATAGGTCACATTATCTGCTATAGGTTATTGAGACTGTCTGAGTAACTTAAATAAGTGTTGAGAAATAATGACAACATTATTTCCTGAGGGTGTACCCTATAATCATTCTCAGCTTTGTGAATGCCCATTTAAAGTGTGTACGCGGCCGAAGGGCAACAGTAATGACAGTCTTCTGATTCGTTCGTGTGGATGTAATCTTCAGACTCAAGGCGCCACACGTTATAGGTAGACTCACCTGCTTAAAGAGGAAAAACAATATACAAGGCACCACCTAGAACATTCTTCAGTGTCTGCACAATAGGAGTAGGTTCCTAATGGAACTGTGATTGATATTTGCACTCTGAGCCAGTGTTAATTTTGGCAGCTATTTTTGATTCAGTCACATTTCCTTCTTAGTTTTGGTCTATTTTTTGTTAGTTACATTTAATAGCCATATTAAATTCCTTTTCTTCCCTTCTCAGGCCCAGCGACCCCCCTGTGTTGTGTCTACAACTGCATAATAGTCTAGCTTACAGTACTTAGGTTGTCTACTAGGATAGGTCTATAGCAGGGTGGGCAAACTTTTTGACTGGCGGGCCACAATGGGTTCTAAAATTTGCCAGGAACAAATGGATGAAGTGTGAGCTAATTTAAATTACATGTGAAAAATCATTACATGAAAGGATTTGAATTTTAACAAGTAGCAAAGCAATTATTTTCAAGGATATTTAAAAAAAATTGCAAGGGTGTAAAGCTCTGCCGATTTCATGAGAACAAGGGACCTAAACACAACACTTTGTTGTTGTCTATTTTACTAGCCTTTTGACATGGCCAACGTAAACGTCCTGGTCCTTTGTTTCCACTGTCAAATTGCTTGTCCCAACAAAAGAGACCACTTAATGTCCTACAATCGGTGCAATACATTATTTTTTGGGCTGGATCATGAACCAGCCATTCTCAACTGGACCCCTACTTTTTATTGAACTGTTTTTTCTTTCTCTCTCAATTTTCTGTTTCATGAACAGTTTTTTTCTCGTGTCTGGCCTCTGGGTTTTCCTTGACCTGCACTGTGCAGTTCTATCAAATGCCTCCACCTGTCACGTGTGCTTGCACGTTCTTTGTTGCTTAGTAACAAACGTACGGTGGCCTCGAGATGTGGCGTGTGAACTGGTCGAAGTGCGCGTGTCTCGAAACGCTAGCTACCGTCACCAGAAAACAGAGCAGCCAGGTCCACATGAACAGCTCTGCTGGCCGACCAGCCCTTAAACCTGCTGTTAAACGGGTCTTCATCTCCACGCACATCGGCCTCTTGAGTTCCGTGGCTTTAGCCTGCTAAGGAAGCGTGAAATAGTCGTCGCGGTCCTTATCGGTGCACAAGAACCACCGCTGCCCCCACAGTGACCGAGCGGTCTGGGTCTGTGGATGACGTCATCGTGACACGTTAATAATCGCCGTACGGGGTCACCACCAATATTTCAGTTTCATTAACGAAAGTTAGCATAGATGTTATTTTTTTAAGATACGTTTTCGTCTCGTTAGTCATGGAAAACAGGTTGTTAACGAATATCTTTTGTCATCGAAATTAACACTGCTTTGAGCAGACCTTCATTCACCCAACTGTTTTCATCAAGCCACCAAACAAGAATGTCATTTTCTAAAAAAAATATTTGTAAACTGAATAATTGTCATATTGACACTAGATTTTATTTTTTAACTCTCAGCAAAACAAAAGTTTGAAATGGACTGTACGCTTACAGTTCTTCCACACAGCCTTTGGAGAGGTTCTCTAACTGGACAAACTGCTCTAAAGTCGTAAGCTGTTTTAACGATCACAGCTGCTCTTGGATGTAGTCATTAGTACCAGCTGAATGGTATCATGGCAATTAGACAGGAAGCCTCTTGTAACAATACACAAATGAAAGAGTGTGCACAGCAGGTTTACTAGTGTTTGTGTTGTTTGAGTATGCAGGAAACAGTTCCATTATCTAGAGTACAGACATTTTTCCAAGTAGCTGCACATCTTTGAAGTGACCCCACAAGTGAACATTGAACTAAAAACATAACATGAAACTTCCCCAGGTGATGACTGTTTGCGTGGAGATGTCAAAATGATATATATGTTTCAGAAATGGGATAAATGGATTAAGCTAGCACATGTCTTATTTCATTTTGTTGAATTATTACAGTAAAGGGTTTTCAGAGTGTGGGATTTTTAATATTGCTTTTTATCATTCCATGAATCTTAAAGTACTGTCAGCAGACATATAAATATATGGAATAAAATGTTGCATAAATCAAGTTAACAGAGACGTCTACCCCTGTAAGAACCTTGAAAATATAGATGGGTATTTCTACACTATGGTATATTTGGAGATTTTCCCCTCTGAGAAACTGCAATTTTCCATACATTTTGCAAGACACAACAGGTGATGCTGACTTTTGGCAAAAATAGGAGACATCTAGACATGCACACCTGACGCACACATGTATTTTGTGGGTCTGCTTTTCACTAGTGCATGTTTGTGCCTGTAGCAACTTGGCATACATTTGAGCCTGTGCACGTCCATAAGGATAATGAAATGAGTAAAAACTAAATAAATAAACAAAAGAATGCTGCCTCGGTTTTAAGCCCTATGGATTTGATTTTAGCTACCTTCCCTCAGCTCTTGCGGTGGAAAGAAAAAAGTAATAACAGGCAAAGAGATTATCTAAAAGTCACAGAAAATGTCTTACTTTAAGGGAGACATCCACTAGCAAGTTTATACCTCCGATAAATGGTTTGAATACTTCAGATTCTGATTCACTGTCAGATGTTTATTTGCTAGACCCTTCCATACTGGGGTCACATTGAGATGCAAAGTCAAAGGAGCAAACCTACAGCCATTTGAAAACCGGTCAACTCAACAGGATAAGCTGGTTAGAAGATGGATTACTCGATCAATGTCATGTCTGTGCAAGTCTGTATGCTAATCCATATTCAGTTCATTGTGTTATTTTCTCATAACAGGCGGTTCAGTTGTGTTTTGACAAGAAATGGCAAACAAATGATGGAAAACTGAATGGGCTCTTAATAAAAAGCTGCACTATAAAGCGAAGAAGACAAGTTTTAGGATAAATATCTGGTCTTGAAATGCTTTAAATTATTCCTTAGAGTACACTTGAGGCAGCAACGTTAACGCATATTTTAGTTCAAAGTAACTTGTTTTTCTGCACTTTTTTAGATCACGTAAGGTGTTGAGTTAATTGAGTGTCTAATGACTTAACAGCTCTATAGACTTGCACTGACCTGCATCGTCCTCCTGAACAAGACCTTTCAAGACCAATTATTAAGTAGGAAGTCCACAGCGGGCAGTTAGTGGAGCTGGAGCAGATTTGAAAAACCAAAGCTTCAAAGCCTAATAAAAAAAAAAAAGAAAAAACAGGCAACACAGCCCGCAGCACACACGTCACGCGTGACGCCCGTGCTGCAGCAGGGAGCGTCGCCTCTCGAACAAACGGCTGTTTACTGAATAATCTCCTCACCGAGCGTTTCACGTGAACGCTCGTATGCGCGCCCCTCTCTCCGAGCGGCAGCTTCTTTGACGCCTTTGGCAGAGATTGATGGACGGATAGACAGGCGGACTCATCAGCGCCTGTCATGACCGTCTGTTTTTGAGAAAACAGGACAGTGTTGCTTGTCGTCGTCCCAAGAATGTCCCCTTGAAGGCTTTTGAGTACACTGCAGAGCTGCTGTGTTGGTTTTAAGTGCTGCTCCATACATGTGATATGAAAGCTCCAGGTCTCCTATTGGAGCAATCTAGTGGAGCCCTGCAAGGACTTTAATAACAGATCCACAGGCCTGAAGCTCCTATCTCTGACAGAGCTTTATAGCAAGAGCGGATTTTTTTGTGGAATGGGTGAGTTTCCTCCAGGTGTTTTGATCAACACACACCTGCAATGCAGCAGGGAGTGAGGACATACAAAGAGGCAAGAGGTAGTTTTAATAATACCAAAAGCCATTAACTATTTCACAGAAAATTGCTTTTCACAGTTAGAGTCCTCCCTGCTCATTTACACCATTCTGCTCCAAGCCGTACTGCAACACACGAAGCAGGTAATACAAACGACCTGGCTTAGCAGCACGTATTCACTTGGAGGCCACCACCCAACAGTGGAGTGCCTCCATTAATATTTAAAGGTCGGGGCTATTTTGCTTAGCGTAACCCTGGGTTAGAGAACGCAAGATAGCCAGACCTGTTGTTCGGTCCAGCCTGACGTGGGATACCAGATAAGAGGCCCCCTGCACTGCCTCTGTGCGCGTGTGTTGTCCTCCCCCTAGCCTTGCTTGTGTATACATGCACAAGGCTCTGACTGTCCATCAGCTTTCCCCGGAGCGCCTTGCAGTGTTCCCCGGCACCAATTATGGCCAGGACTTGTCCCTTCTCTCCTCTGTATCGGATGTGATGTGGCCTGCCCTACAGGGTCGACACCACCTCTACACCCACATATCTGCAGAGAGTCCTGCCAGCACCCGCGGGTCCTCCGCCGCCATCCTGGGAGAGATGATGATTATGACATCCTCCCACTCAGGGAGGCAAGAGATGGTTCAACTCCTCTGCCCCTAGTTCCAGACCTTTTTTTCGGAGGATGATTCAATATTCTGTAGGCTTGCGGTGCCTACTTTCTCCATGTCATAGAGGAGGCAGCGGCTCTGCAGTATATGTCCGCAGGCTCCCTCCGTGCGAAAGTAGTGTGCTTTAATAAAGTTTCACAAAGCCTTCCTCCTTGCTCTGAAAACAGCTGATTTCACCAATTTCCCAGCTCCCCGGTCTGATTCACACGTTGCATTGACGCTTCTTAAACACATGTGTGCTGCCCTTCACTGCGAGGCCATATGTTTAGTGGGGAGCAGCAGTCTTAAGATGAATTTAAACACTTATTTGCAGACATCTTGTCAACATGAAAAAGTTGGAACATAAGCAATTAGTAGCATATAAAACTCTTGTTCTATTATCAGTTTTGAACGATACGTTCAATTATTGATGGATGGTTTGAGGGCAAATTTATCTAGTGCTGTTCAGGCACAGGAGGATGGAGTGATTATAACTATGCTATTAACCAGTGATGCATCAAAGCAAATAATTGGGATCCAAACTCAATATAACAGATATTTATACTGTTCTTCTCCCCCCTAAATAACTTATTTAAGTAGAACATTTTGGGGTAGGGGGTGATGGATTAAGTTAAACTTGTATGTGTCATCTCATCTATCCAGATCTACATTGTACCTAAATATATGCTTAAAGGCGCTTGATTAAAACATGAAAATGATTGGCTGACGTCCAGTCGTGACGCGACCACCGGCGGTGATTATACACATTTCACACGCGGAGGGACGCAAAAGGGAAATAGAGCCCACTTCAAGTTGCGCTCGGTGTGAAAAAAATAAGCAGCGTGTGGGCACACCACCGTCCCCGATTAACATACGCGTAGGATACAGTAACTGCGGGTGGCAGGCGGCCAGGTGTGCTCGAGGTAATGGAGCCCCCTCAGGAAAACTCCGTGCGCACCCTCTCTCTCCTGTCAGTTTTTTTTCTTCTTTTAAATGCTGGTGATGAATATGTATTGCTTTATGTTGACCCGTCAGTCCATATACAGTACTTCGCATTTGATAGGAATGTAGTTACCAGCCCATAATGGACATTTGGATTCCACGAGACTTGTATTATTCTTATTATACAAGATTATCCATTCATTCAAAACAAGTAAATACAGAAATGAATGCTTAGTGGCTTACCGTCTAAAACCGATGAAAACAGGGGGATCCTATTCCAAATGTTACCGTACTCAGTCCATCAGTACGCGAGAGGTACCGATGCATCGGACGGGATAACCTCTAAAACACTTTCTGCGGTCCTTTTCAAAAAAGACGAAAAGAAGAAAACAAGCTGACACATGGATAAACTTCACAGGATCCGTCGGTCCCCAAATGTCCTGCCGGGTCCACTGTCTTTTTCTGGAGGCTGTGAGACACCGATTATTCCCTTTGCGCGAGGAGCTCGCGGAGAGGTTTCTTCTTCTTCTCCGGTCCCGGGATGCCCGAGTGTCACCCTCCTCCCGGAGCCTCCTCAGAATTAATTAGGATTAAGTTTTTAGACTCGCTCCACGGGGACATAACACACAGCTGTGACTAAAAACCAGTCTATTGTCCCTCCTTTTACGGGCCACTCGGAATGATGCGGGGCGCGCACCGGGTCCAGCTCATGCGCCGCGCCGCGCGCTCTGCGTAGTTAAACCAATCTGCGATATGTTGGAGTTGCTCCGCAATTTGCATGCTGTATAAAAGGTGGACGACCGACACTGGAAGATGCATTAAGTCAAGCACAATACATGTAGGAGTTCTGGAGGTGTCTTTCAAAATAAAAGCCCAGAGCTAAAAGAACACAGGCTCCATTGAATTCATCGGTTTTTATTTTCTTATTATTGTTTTCATCACACAACTAGGCTTAACATGTAAGGAATAATATAGCCTAAATACTTTCCAGTCAAATAAAATATTTTGTGAATAAATATGTGTCCCTGCTTGCCAACCAAATATTCTGGAATTTTATTTAGAAGGAAAAGTCACTCAACTTCCGGGATTTCCCTGTCTATGGATGGTAGTGGATGGTACAACTGGGACAACTCTGTAGCAGTTAAAAAGAGCTCCTCCTTTTGGTTCTTACAATGCTAAAGGAAAAAGAACATTTGCATTGAGGAGCTTTAAATAGTCTGGCTGCTGCACCATGAAACCAAAGACCCAGTCAGCAAGAAACTCAACTCAGAAAACATAATACAAAAGAATCAGCAGTTCATTCTTTCAGCACAGACACATGCATAATTGCACACCTTTTGGGGTTCAAGCTGGTTTGTGTCCATGAATCGGAAGACAGCTCAGAAGAACAAATAGCCACTGATCCGTCTGCCATTGAACCCTAACTGACGGAGCAAGTCCTTACAGGTGACTCAACCCAGATAGGTGGTGGGAGAGTTGAGGAAGTCTATAAAAATTACAACAATGGAAAAAGGTTCACCACACTGTAACTTGCACAACCTGATATAATACCACAATGTTGTTCAGTTTGATGCAAAAATCAATATTTGACCGTTGACATGCTGCTTCAATGGCAGTGATAATGTTTTAAAAGCGGTGGAGTATTTTTTTTTTAATGGTCTTAAATGTCACTCTCCAAATAACTACCACTGCCTCGCTCTCTTTCAGAGTAAATACACTGTGTCCTTTCAGTGAATGAAGGTCACAAAAGCCACCAATCACTTTTGTCAGTATGTTCTACATGTGCTGTTCCGAAGCAATCCGGGCCTTATCAAAATTACTAATGGTGAAAAAGTAGGTGTGGGTAGCTGTCATCTCAATAGTTTTAACTTATCTGTTGGCCTAATAAATACAACCCGTACCGATGTGTAGATGGGACTTAAACGCTTCATAGTCCACGGTCCACATTTCGTTGGATGTGCCATAATTCCAGTGTGCGTAGCAGCAAAACATTTGAAGAGACTTGTCATGCATTGGATTTGGTTAAGGCTCTCAACACGGATGCTAAATTAATTCTATTCATGAGAGCTGTTTTTTTTTTTTACCATGGGCGCCCTGCTGTCGATTTCCCTTGCTGTAAGTTTGCAGGCTTTAAAATACAGAGCCAAGCGCTCTAGGCTGCAATCCATGCATCTGGTTTTAACATTGACTGAAAACAAGTAGGGTGACACTCACAGAGGAACCATCTGTTGGCAACTGCTCAAACACACCTGTCCTATTTTAATCACAATCTACCATCAGCGGAGGGGAAGAAAAAAAAAGCTCCCGGTGCTCCATCAGTGACGTTACTTGTACGACTATATTGAAAAAGGACACTGCTATTGTATGAACACAATCACATGCCTACAGCTCGCCTGATGAAGCAGCAGATAGAGAGCCTGGAGACACACAGGGCAGAGGGGCTACAGACAACTGCAAAACCTCACACGACTTTTCTCCCATTGCTCGTGGGTTGATAAATCGGCGCTTGAACAATATAGATCTTTTTAATTTTTTTTACAAAGCTATCCACAATCTCTCTGGTTTTGTTAGTTTCCTAGCTACAACTGCTCTTATGCATAATTTAAGAACTCTCGATTCACAGCTCTGAGGCTGCTCATATTTCCTGAAAGTTTAATGTTGTCTGAACATCGTCCCTTTGCCAAACCGAGTAGTTTTACATAATGGCATTGCACCAATATGCACAATTACCATCAATGTATTCTACAGCTGTTTGTCTCTTTCTCCTCTTTTTCTCTCCATCAAGGCCATATTCTCTGTATCACAGGAAAGAGAAACAAACTGGATGTGTTCCTGGCTTTGTTTTGGACCTTGAGGCGCACAGATTTCGCCACCCATTCAGAGCCATGTCGGCTCCTACATTCTCTACTTCTCATGTCACCATCGCTCATCTTCACAGGAGTCGCACAATACCCCAAAAGCCAAAAAGGAGTGAAACGCTGGTGTGTGATGACATTCCAAAGGCAGGGCAACTTTTGCTTATGCCGTGATGAGAATCTCTTTCTATAGCGGATGATCCCCCAACGCTTGTGTTTTATTTCATTTTTTCTCGGTCTTGGCCTAAAGAGATTTGCCACCCACAGTCCTACGCTGCACAATTGTGTGTGCTGCAGCCCGAGATGTCTCACATGCTCTGCATTGTTATGGAAAAAGAAATATCTTGCCCTGAAACCAGATTGGGTACCAGATTTGGTATTCTACATCGCTGCTTCTGAGTCCCGTTTTTTTTAACCCTTATATATTTAACCATTCAATTTAATTTTTGCTAAGTGGAGGAATTTAGTGCCCCGTTTTGTCCGACCAGTTGCTCCCAGAGTGCTCCTCTGGTTGGCCCATGTTGCTCCTCGCCGTTAGCGGGATTCCTTCTTCTGCTTGGTTCATCGCCCCGTATCTCCCCCAAGTGCTCTTTTTGATTTGGACAAACGCTGTCCTGGTGCAGATACAGGCTAGACAATGAGCCCTCCCCTAAGTCGATGTTTAAACGGAGTCAGCGGCCTGAACTGGCAATAAATGTAATGAGAAATGGTTCCCCACTGTAGTAACTGCATGGAAAGAGAACCAATCTTTCGCGGTTTTGTTCCCCCCATGCTGCACGGGGAATTGGATGGTTGAGTAACTTTAATAATCTTGATACTTTTGATGGTGCCGCTCGTCTCTTATCACCTAGGTGTTTTTTCCCATGAAACACCACGTTGATGGAGGCCGTCTTACCTTCTTACTACCTGTCTTTCAAAAAATCGTCAAACATCCTCCCACGTTTCCCCTCCCCGTGGCAACGTATGTGGTCGGACTAGCAAAGTAAGACGGCAGCTCGGGGTCACGTTGCATAACTCGCACGACACCATCTCCCGTCACATGACATTTGCATATTGGATGTGCTGCAATCGTTCAGTGTGACAACATGAAAGAAAGCAGAATGCCGATCTGTCATCCAGCGGTCAGGCTGTTGGCACTAAGGCTTAGCATTGACTAGATTTTTGAACCCTGCCTTTTTGACAAACATGATAGACAAGATTGCCAATTTCCCTTGCCAACTCAGGTCCAGGCTTGTATTTATCACACTCCTATCCTTGTGAGGTCATGCATTGGAAGTTGAAGTTGTTTTTAAACAAAAAAATTGTTTAATTGGATGAACTTGAACTTGATAGTTCAATTATTTGGTGTTTGACAAAAGGGCATTCAGCCACTTGTATATTAGGCCAGGTAAGGCATGGATGTTTGTTTTTTGTAAACACAATTCATGCTACAGCATGCTTTTTATTAACCCTCAGTGACAGCTTTGTTTTCCGCCTTGTCGCTCTCCCTGTGGTTAGCAATGATTTATGGTTTTGTAATGAGATGCTTTGCTGCGAGCAGTAATTTATTAATTTTTCTCTTCCGGTGGTTATTGAAACAAACAAACAGTGCAGCAGACTTTTTGGGCCGTGCCTGCGCAGACCAGGATCTAGCAACTTGTATGATTTAAATTCTATTTGTTCACGTTCCTCCTGAAACCCCATCCTGTGATGTCATCGTCTGCTCCAAAATACAGCACCTGCTTACACGGCTGTAACTCCCATCGTTCTTTAGAAACGCTACAGATTTCAGGCACAGCAGGCCCTCTCAGACAGTTTCACTTGTTTTTTTTTCTGGCAGCGCCTTTCCTTTTTCAGAGTGGGAATGTTTTCCTTGGCTTCCAATTCCAAGTATACACTCTTATTGTAATGAGGGGACAAAAGGTGACGGCATGGCGGGCGGGGCAGGAGACATGGCAGGTGTCGGATTTGATCCCGCTCCCAGCAGGGAGACACACTTCGGGTGTATGACAGCGTGTAAAAAAAGAAGAAATACAGAAACAGGTGCCAGTGGCTACCTGATGGAGCACAAAAACCTGACAGGAAAGGACACAACAAAAATGTGCTGTGCTATGAGGTGCAGGAGTATTAGAACATATACACCTGCTTTGAGCCTCTCTCATTTGTGCTAGCGCTTTTTATGGTGATCTGATGGATCACACCTGTGCTGTTTCTCAAGGACAAACAAACTGGTAAGATCCAAAGTTTTAAACTGAAATATACTATGAATCTAAAGAACAAGTGTTAAACCATTTCAAGTAACCCCAATTAAAATAAGGAATGTATTGTGCAGCCTATGTAAAACAAAAACTACATAGCATAGTTTGCAAATTGTTCTGATTTCTTTAACATGTTGTACGTTTTTGTTCCAGGATCTGATTCTGTAAGGCTCCAAATCACTTCCAATATAGAACCATTGAAGGAAAAGGCTCCAGATCTAATGTGCACCATAGATCTACTTAACCTTCATGTGAATTGAAATCGATTTGATAATCTCCGATCAACACCGACCCGCCCTAAGTTCCAACTATCGGAGCTGTTTGGCCATTTTCAAATCCGATAAAGCAAAGTAAACCCTCCACATGGAATACATTGTGTATATAAGCCCTCTGTCCTTGAGCCAACAGAACTTGCACGTGCATTACTCATGCTGCCTAAGCCCCATTGATCTATTATTGAGCCAATACCTTATTGGCGTTCCGATCCCATTTGTCACAATGCCCTTCCCCTTAGCATCTCGGCTCTTTTACCTGTGCCGCATGAGTCATAAGCGTCGCCCTTGTGAATACCTGTCTGCGCTCCGGTTGATCTATAGCATGAGACCCCGTACCCTGTACACCCCTCCCGACCAGGATAAAAAGATGACTTCGACGGGCAATATCCTGCTTATTGTCCACCTGGGGCGACTCTTAATTAAAATACGACGCTGCTTTTGTGTTTTCAACAAAGCAATTGGCGTCACAGTAATCCGGCGAGGAGCTACCTCTGCTTTTGTGTGCTTTTTCTTTATTGACTGGTGATTTACGAGCCACTTCCCGGTGACACTGTAAGTGACTAGCCCATCCTGAACTGCGAGGGTGGGTGACGGGACCTCTGGTGAAAGGGGACAGCTTGTTTCCCTGATGGGGACAGCTTGTTTCCCTGATGAAGTGTCTTTGGGAGAGACAGAGACCGGAAGGGCCCAAGGGGCCAAAGCCCTCTTCCACATGGTCCCTCGGTCTATTGCTCACTGATTTCTTTTTTTTCTTTTTGCTCCCGGTTCCCATCACTTTGCATGTCTGCCCTGACTCCTCCTGTCCTCCGCTCTAGCCACATGCAGACTGTATGGGTGAATGCGTAAATTGGTGGCCAGTTTGGTCCAGTGCCCTCGTGTTTGTTGCATTCGTTTTTCTGAAAAAACACATGACGTTGATGCAGGTGCATTTCCATTTTGTGTCCCAAATATCACATTTATACTCAAACAAACATCATGTTCAAAGGATGAACTGAGTGTACGTAATAACTTAGCACTGAGTTTGTAGGGAAGAAATGTCAATATCACTGTTTACCACAAACCACTGCAGTGTTATTGCTAATTGTTGGTTTTGGTGGCCCCCTGCTGGTGATTTGATGCAACAACATTCACCAGGGAATTCCACCTAAAGCACATAAAGCATCAATGTTGTTACTGCTCTGCAACACAGTGTCTACACAGTATTGGTAAATAGAATGTAAACAGGTTTAATGGATGCAGATTTAAAAATGTTAGTCTCTCCAAGAAAAAGCCAAAATTGAGATTTGACACATTCTCTTTGCTTTATAGGGATCCCACAGATCTACTCAACTGTACATTCTGCATACTCTTTGATAATCAAATGGGAATCTGCAGTCAACCTGCAGAGCCCACTGCTCTGTTCTGTGTCTAGGAGCTCATAATTTTGCAGGATGAAAATAAATTGCATCGTGACAAAATGAAACTTGCGGGTGATTTTGCAGAAACTAAACTGCTTTGTGGATTAAAAAGAGCAGCTGATTGCTTTTTCTTTTCTGTCCTGTTTCAAAATTCTCCAGCACATTTGAGATAAGATACACAGTGCACACTCGGCGAGGACAGATTTCCAGTCAAAAGGCCTTATTTTAAATGTACAAGCTCAAAACGGTAGGTCTTGGTTACAAGGACACTGCTTTTGTCCATATACGTTTCATCAACGTAAAGTACAAAAGGGCAGCTTGTAAGTGGCTATTGATCGGAGGGTGGGGAAATTAATAAAATAACTGTCACCATGTCCCCTCACAGGTCTAATCGCACCAGAAGACCAAGTAAATGAAGTACATTTAAAGATCAGCAGGTAGTGCTTGGTCTCCTTTTTTTAAACTTGAGGGTGTTTGGAACATTGGCCTTCAAAACAGCCCTAAGTCAAAGCGCCATCAAGCTTGGCCCTGAAGATTTATTAGACAGCTTCAGAAGATGAGTGAGGTGATTTCATGTGGGCTCACTTCTTAGGTCCTCCATGACTGAGAGGAAGTCACCCATGAAAAGTGCCTCACAATGAGTCGGCCGCCCACAGCCACTCTCTCTCAGCTGTCACCCTGACAGCACTGTGGCTGCGTGGGCAAACATGTGACTCTTCGGGGCCAGAGTCCAAAAAGTCACCCTACGGCTGCCCGGCCAAGGCTTGTTCATCCAGCAGCAGTATACTGCGTCCGGAAGGGAAGTCATCCTCCTCCATACTAAAAGCATCTCGACACATGCACACACGTTCATGATTGGCGAAGTAACAACCCCATCTCTTAATAACCTACTTCAAACTCTCCATCTCTGTGCCGTGGTCTAAGCAGAAATGCACAGTGTGTTCGGGGGATTGGCTCACTGGACAGAAGCAACAGACCTGAATTTCATGCGCGCATACACGCAGCATCTCTAGGCCTCAGCTGCAGGTTGCCCTCCACTGGCAATTACTTTCATCCGCAGACTGTGACCAGAAACTTACCCTTGGGGTTGACACACACATACACAAAATCACAAACACTACTAACCGGCTGAATGCCGATTCAGGGCTTCGGTTCGGACTGCAGTCCTGATCCCTTCCTGCACAGTGGAAATCCTCCTAAATGCACCCTGATGGCTGCGTGGTCACCGGTCGACCGTGGAGCACAAACCCATAAAGAATAAAGATATGCGCGGGGGGGCGCACCCACGCTGGTTTACCTAGCTCTGAGTGGCCCGTATTTAAGCGAATGCGACGACGATGCTTGCATACACCCTTAGGTCAGTAAAGGCATAGAGGGAAGGTAACCTGTGCATGAGCTGTGAAGTGCCTTGAAGACAATTAAGAGTGAAAGCAAATAGTAAACGAGGACTTTGGAGAGTGGGGATTAGGGTGGCAGTGTTTGGCTCCAAGGATTAGTTCAGGTGTGCAGGGCACTTTAAAAGCAGGAGATAAGCTCTCCAACAACTAAAAAGGTCACTCACCAAACAGATTGAGTGCTTAACAAGGATGAGAGGAGATCTCAGTGGCAGCCAGGTAGAGTGTGAACCGTAAAGACAAGGTGGGTCCAAGGGGGCATATGTACCTACGGCGTCACAATGAAACGAACCCGTTTGAGATTGCAGAAAAATCCCCAGCAGGTTTGCACTTGTGCGATTCAAATGTGGTAGAGACGTACAAGGGGTCGGCGAGGGGAAAAACGCTGGACCGACTTTATTGGTCTTGACCCAATGACTAAGTGGGCTTTCACACCAAAAAGAACGTTAAATCGCGCAACACCACACCCATTTGAAACACTAACCAAAAAAGGGACGCAAACTATGATTCAGCAGAAACGTGTGCCTGGATGTGTGCCGAACATGATTGTGTTTCGCAGATGTTGTTTTGTGTTGTGGGTAGAATGGGACCTCTTCATTCCTCCTCCTCCTCCTGCTCCTGCTGTGCAAACGCAGTTGTGTCATCGTCATGATGAGGGGGCTTTTTTTTTAGTTTGTGACCCAGAGGGTAGCGAGTCTTTGTTGAAGTGCTAGTGTACATAGTCATGTCATTGAATACCCCCCGGGAACTGGCCCATGGAACGGAAGAGGCTGATATAACGCTCTGATTGACTGACACTTTTCAATCGCATCATTGGAGCGCTCAAAGAGATTCACCGGCGGTGGCACAGTGACATTTGTCGAGCTGCACCTCACCCACTCTGATCAAAAATGACCTGTACACTGTTTAGTTTAGTTCGATTTCATTATGGATTGGCTAGGGTCATCGTGACGCGCGTCCGCGTCTCTTGTAACGCTGACACGAGTAAAACTCACGTTGTCCACTTCCCATCCCCAGTCGACACCGGCACATGCTGAGGCTCGCTCATGCAGTCGTGCGCATCAATTAAGCGCCTCCGTTCAAATTTTCATCCGGCGAACACCTGCCGACCCGCCCACCTGCCTGCCCGCCCCCCCGCTGCGAATCAACTCAAGAGGCCCACTGGGTTTGTAACAGCCAGCCTTGTTTAGCACCGGGGACAAGGTCGTTTAAGTGATAATGAAATCGTCTCATTACTGTAATGAGACACGTTTATAATGAAGGTGATTTGCCCAAAAATGTACACACACACACACACATACACAGGGTATGAGTAAGGGCTGAGCACTGGGGAGACACACGCGCACACACACAAACAAGAAAACCTGCCACCTAATTACCCAGCAAGCAAAACATAATCTACAACTTCTGTTTGAGGAGAGCGTTGGAGTCCACGCCTCCCCCCCCCCACCCCCAACCAACCTGTCTGAGAGGAGGTCTTTATAGCTGCCAGCCGTCTTTACATTACTTTATCTGTTTACTTTCAGCCAACACCTCAAAGCTAATTACGCTGCGATGAAGTCTTAGACTGTCAACACCAACAGCAGATGGGGTTTGACTCGGGCAGCGATTAAGGAGAGCGCGAGAAGGAGGGGGTGGGGGGGCTATATTTGTAATAATTGGTGGGAATGAGTCTGTTGCACTATTTTCTCGTCACATCAGTTTCTTGTCTTGCAAAATATGCGAGAATATTTGTATATAGTGCACCTTGAGAGGAATCACTGAATGTAACCGGTTACATTTCCCTGTCCCTTTTGAGGCTGGATTTAACACCCCGTTTGCTTAATATCAAATGCAACAGGCCGAGACGGAAGAGCTTCAGTCCCTTGATGACACCCTGTGGCTGCCGTGTGGCATTCGTTCACAAACATCTCATTAGACATGTAACCAGTGGCTTCACTTAAATGGGAACTGCTTCATCAGTAAGTACCGGTGCTTGATGAGAAAGACGAGAATGGAGGAGAAGAGACTCACAGCCTCTGACTCAAAGTCGGTGGATTCGTGAGCCGTTCCTGTCGGCACGAGGGGAAACCTTCCAGCTCCCCTCGTGTCGACGGACCACTGGGTTTCGCCAACCCCCTCGGCATTAGCAACAACCCCAAAATAGATGCTTTTTAGATGCAGCGATGGGACGGACACAAGAGGGCACTGGTGGCTCTCCACAGCACTCACGGCAAGGCATCCATGCGAGTCAATCACACTGCAAAGGCCCCCCGGAGTAAGTAGCCTATTCTCTAGCACTTGTTCATATATAAATAGTGCCCCAAGGTGAATGTCCTTTTTAAATTGCCTGTCCGCGAGTAAAAAGGACGGCAATTAGGTCTGTCATCGAGCCTGAAAAAGTAAAAGATTGAGGCCGCATGTCTCAATGTCTGAATCCAGCACATGGGGCCCCGTGTCTTTTGCCACGTCGCAATTATTTCCCTCCCCCCCCCCCCCCCGTTTGCGTCTTTGGTCCGCAACAGAAGGGTGGCACGTCGACTCCATGACTCACCTACGCTTCATAACGATGGCAAACAAGGGGGCCCTATTAGCTCGGAGACAGACGGCCCTTCGAGGGGACATGCTTCGCGCACGCCGCGCCGCCTTGTCCCCTGAGTTGCACTGAGGTTAGGGACGGTAGGCGAGGCCTCGCACACTAGCTGCTGCCAGACGAGTGAGCAGAGTAAACGGTGCATCTGCCAAGGCTTGAGAGCATCACTTGTGTGGGCCTCCGTATACATTTTTTTCCCGCATCCCTGCGTGTGCCTGACGTCTGTGTGCACTTGCACGGCGAGTGCTTGCGCCGTGTGTACTCCCCACAGATTGCCGCTCAACTGTGGTTCATTCATTCCTGTGGATAGCAAGGGTGTACATACTGAAAGGACACATCCATCAACCGGATCAGGGGTAGAAATAGATGGGCCCCGTCGGGTACAGATGTGTCTATACAGCTCTGGATTCAAGTGGGGAGGGAAATAAATACTCATTTTGTGCCTCTTTTTTTTTTTTTTGTGAGGGCCGTCGCAGCTTGAAGGCTCTCTGCAACCCGCCACCTCCCAATCCCACACACCGAGCCGCTGCTGTTGTCCATATCAATTAGACACATTTAGCCTGCTCGGCCGCGGCGCTACACATGACTACATCTCCCGCATCCCGGGTAGGCAGATTGCCTCCCATTACTAATGGCACCGCTGGGGAGGAGAGGGACGTCTCAGCAGTCCACTTTGAACCTGCAGTTGAAATACTGCCATTAGAGTACTGCAAGGAACCTCCTCTCCAGCTGCAGAAAGGTCAGCTCTTTGGCTAGGGAGGCGTTTTTCTCTTGCAGATATCCTCTTAATCATGCATCTTATCAACAGTTTGGCACAGACGCCAAGAAGGTTTCTTGCTTATTTGGAAGGAGATGTCGAGCAAGAATTTTAAAGAAAGTGAGGCAAAACTCCAAGGTGCATCATATGCACATGAAAGCATGCGCGCTTTCTACACACGTTTACCCGTCGATGGGTTGCGGAGGAGGGAAGGCCGAGGGTGACTGATCGATCGCGGCACGGTGTTAATGGTTTCGGTGTTGGAAGGCATGACTCGCGGTTGTGTGTTTGTGCACGCCGGCGCGCACCTCGCGAGCCTTATTGATCATGTGCCGTGAGGCGTGGGTTAATGCTCAGCACTTTCAAGTGCTCGAGGCGGACGGTGGCCAAAGTCCCTCCCTGATGGAAAAAAGGCCATTGGCCAGTGATGCAGGCATTTAATCCTCATATTATGAGAAAAAGGGTTAAATGTTGCGCGTCACCTTCATCTAAAGTAAATCTTGGAGCACTCGGAGCAAGAAACGTGTAGAGGCACTTCAATCCGGGGGAAATATTGCATAAGAACAGAAAATCTGTCAATAGTTCAACCCTGAACTAGGCACAAATAGCAGATACCAGCCCCACCCTTATGGAGGGTTAGGTCCGGAGAGGGACACGGACACAAGGTTTGAGGAAGAGCTCGTGTTTGGTTCAAAACAGTCATCACACCTGTACTGATTATTTCACCTAATGTTTTGTCTTACACTTAGAAGGGGCAATTTGGTCTATTGTCACCCAACTTGGGAGAATGCGGAAAAGGCGTAACGGAGAGTTCCGTGAGTCCTTTAATAACAACAATGATTCTACATCCAACTGTATGGATACAGTATTGTAAAATAAAGGCTCTTTAAAATCTCATTGAGATAATTTCTTTTTACTTTCAGATTCAACTTCTAATTGTCTCTTCAGAATAATAGCAGTCAACATTAAGGTGAAATTCTGAGGTAGGATTTCAAAATGAAAGCCTTTTTATTATGTAATTTATGAGCGAATGTGTCTATTTTCACAATAGATCTGTTTGGCATTTGATGCTTTGGAACTAAGACCACACTAAAGTTTTTATTTTACTTCATGCTCCTCGAGGAGCAAGAGGCAATATCTCCAAGCTCCTTATATCCTCCCTTTTCACTCAGCCCGGCTCTTTGAGGAAGTGCTGAAAAAGGAGATACAAATCTGTCGCATTAGTACAGGTTTCAGTGTTGTGCCGGATGCAGCTAGAAATCCCCTGCTCATTTATTATTTACCTTTTTTGGGTCATTGGCATTGATCGATACCTCCCTCCCGCTGATATGTTAGGTCATTTGGCGTTCTGGGACAATCTCACTCGTTGCCCCTTTAAAACGGATACGGTGAAGGAAGTTTAGCTCGAAACATCGATGCGAAGCAATGATCGCTGCATTCTAATTCCAGCCAGGGATTCATCATTTCAAAGTTGCATTGGCACCAGTGGCCTTCTCGGGGCTCGGGGCGTGCAGCAGACCAAACTAGTCTCTCCTCCTTTTTTTCGGGAGGGTTGTGGGGAGAGGGGTCTTAATAAACCGCTGATTCAAGCAGCACGATTGCTGGCAGCATACACCTCCACTTAACTTAACGGCCCTCATAAAATTAACAGTGGCAATGAAACACATACTGAGGAAGAATGTTTCTAATGACACCTGGAGCGCCGCAGGTCATTTATGTAGGAAATTATACAGTAAAATATTATTGGAGCCAACAACTGCGCAGGATCAGAGTGCAGGGTGGTGGGAGGACGGCTCAGTTTGAAACACAGAAAACACACATTTTTGCCTGTTTTGTGCTTGATAAAAAGGAGGGAAATCAATAAAAACACACCAACCGAAAAGCACGTTTCTTGTGTTGCTCGGCACAAGTGGGCTCTCTTTGCTCTTGACAAAATAAACTGACCACCCCGCTGGCCATTTTGACACAGCTGTTGACAATTGTGTATTCATTGTGCCTTCTGAAGATAGCTGAGGTTGTAAATTATATCTATAGGCAACCTCGACAGTCAGAAAAAGCCATTACTCAGGGAAGAGGTCTCAATATGTTTCACGAGAAACCCAGGAGGAACATGGAAATTGAAAAATCATGTGCATCGTGCCCGAAATGTGGAGTAAATGATCCTATGCTTTGGTGAGAGAGAAAAAAAATATTGCTCCCCGTCTTGGGTGACTCATTAAATCCCTCTGGCCCGAAGGAACAGATGTTTAGGCCGGAAGTTATTTTTAAATCTTTAGTAACGTGCAGTACAGAGGTATCCACTGAAACTCTCTTTCATGTCTCCCATACTGTATTTCAATAAGTGCTGCAGAAGCCACCGCAGCTCGTTATCTCTCCGTTTGTAGGTCAGTTTCAACACAGAGCCTGCCGGTCAAAGGCCCGGTTTGTCGGCCAAGCCTTTGATGTTTCCACCAGCCGCGGAAATAATAGTGGGTCGGCATTAATTGCCGTGGAGCAAACAGTGTCAAAAGTGTACGATTTATATAAGCGTGATCAAAACAGCACATAGACTCACATCTCGTGGTCTGAATGCGGGGTCAGCAGGGATGGCATGTGACTCTAACCCTCCTCTTGTGGGGATCGCAGAACACACCATGTGAGTCACTTGCTATGGGCCTTTTGGAAACCTAAAAAAGGCCTTTCAAAATGACTTGCATACAATCTGTCCGCCGCACTTAATATCTAATCTGAAGATGAATCACGTGCGACTTATTTTGGCGCAGTGACTTTTTGAGGTAAATGCTAAAAGATTAGCAGGTTTGACATTTTAACATCTTCTCGACTTCAGCTTAGAGCAACTGCCTTTTGTAAATGTATTGCGCTGGCATGAGATCTCGGAGACTTCACCATCAGAAGGGTACATATCGCCTGCCTGTGTCTGCGTCTCTACATCAACAAGCATAGTGAGAGCAAAAAAAGAAGTGCTCACGCTGAGAGAAAAACCTTTTTTTTTCCAGTGTCAGCATAAATTGAAGCTGTATTAGAGGGAACAATGGGCTTCCCATTTAAACAAAGCGAAAGATAATCTAATCTCGTCAGATTCAAGAGTTTGCAGCACATTCTGGGACCGTGGGCCCACATCCACACTGGAAACCATGCAGATCTCAATTTCATGAGCGGTAGAGGTCTAAGAAACAGTCTCCATTTTTAAAATGCAGTTCCCCTGCCGACAGCAAGAGGGCATTCAAAGCTTGTGGCACAGGCAGGAGAGATTCTGGAGGGAGGGTTATGTCACTCTCTCCGAGTCGCTGTTTAGCCACAGGATGCACAATCGTGTGTATTTAGAGGATAGAAACAAAAGCCTCATCTCTCTGGTGTTTACGCCGGTGTCCCATTTTCTGGCTAACTGCTCTTGTCGTTCCTCCGACCTGCACGGCGTACCATAATGTACTGTAAAACGCCCAGGGTTTAACATTGACTTGGCACGCGATCCCTGGGCAAACGTTTATGGGAAGTGCTGATGGCGAATGTCCACCAACAGTTTTAAGGACTCTGCCTGTCTGACTATAGGCAAGTCTTTTCAACTTGATGATTCAAGATTGGTGTTTGTTCACAAAGAGAGGACGTTGACATAAGAATCACTGCTCTGAGCTCTAACAGTGACTCAAAATGTATGTCAACATCTTCTTCTTTATTTAGCATTTATAAATAATCTAAATTTCTGGTGTGTAAATATTTGTCTAAAGCTACTTGCCGTCGCGCAACTGAAACCCAGAGATGTTTGAAAGCATGTTTCAGAACCAGTAAATGCAGATTAAAATGCCACTTCATGGAGAAATTATACCTACATGGACTGACATGGTATCTTCTATGAAAAGCAGAACAATTTCATTATCATGATAGTTGTTAAAGATAAATTAAATTGTAGGGGATCCTTTGTTGTTCCTTTAAAAAAAAGAAAAGCAGCAGCAAACACAGAAGAAAAAGCAGTATTGATTGTGCAAGGCAAAGTCAAGAAAAGACATTTTATTGTTGTTCACAAGTCTCAATCTATTGATTGCATGAAGTTGTGAAGCTATACATCACTATAGGTGCGAGGCTATTTCATCCTCCTGATTAACACCCCTAGGGGGGAGCGTTTAAAGAGGGAAATTGTCATCACTGCCTTTTGAAGAAGAGTGTTTCTTATATCTTGCAACATCCACCACACCGGTATTGGTACGCCGTTCAATTTTGTCCAGAAGAGAAATAAGGAGATGGGTCTTCTGGTGTTGTGTTATTTTCTCAACATATTATTAAAAAATGTTATTTCGACTATTTATATATCGGGTTTATGAATTGCCATCACATAAAAAATATATTTCTCATTTAATTAACTGGTCGGCAGCTACCCTGGAGGCAGAAACTGATGAAGTACGCCCTTGAGCAAGAGCCTCGCCATATTTGCCAAATAGACACCTAGACTCACTCAAATGGTCGTGATGAGTGTTTTTTGAAAAAGGTAAAAAGCGCTCCCGTCATGGTTAACACCCTGTTGATCAATGAGTCTAAGGATTAAGCCTCCAGTGATTCCTTAAAATAAAACACATTATTTGAACAAGCCTCTTTCAGGCAATATGACTCATGTGCACGAGGCTGTTTTGGTTTTTAAGAGTGACACTTATTTCTACCATATTTCTAATAAAGTAGTGATAGTAAGCACAACAATTTTCTCTCCAGTATCCCCTTAATGTATTTAGAAGATACTTATAAAAACGTGCTCCACCATGGATACAGTAAACTACAGCTATTCCATTTTTCCCAGTTCAGATAGCTCTTTGTAAACGGGGCTCATGATGTGTAAATCTTTGCTTAAGTTTGTCACAAAGCTTTAACGCAAGAGAAAAAAACTGCGCTCTGCCTGCCGGAGGAATGAAGTTCCCTATCACTACGTTGCTGCTGACAACAATTTGATTGAAAACCATCGGACTCATCAAACATAGCATTTCAAAACCTAATGCTCTCTTAGACAATATGCCACCTAATTGGAATGGATTAACATCAAAATAAAAACATATGGAGTAAAGCAGTATTCAACTGATAAGTCAATTGGGATGAAATGTAATGGACCATTATATTGATAGCTGGTTTGGGTTGAGATATTTTTGAAAATGCCCACTCCAAAGGCTGATATTGCTAATAAAAAGCCAAATTCCCATAAAAACTGCACTACAGCAATAAAGTAACCGTATTTATTCGCTTGTGTGTAACACAGGCGTTAAACTGTTTGTAACGAGCTCTAGTTTAAGTAACACAACTGTGCCGTTATTCCTTTGGATTGTCTCATCCATCTGCTTACTTTCACTCAGAGACATGACACTGGGGAGGCAAACTGTAACCTCTCCTTGATACGAACATTATAATAACAATCGCCACAAATTGCATGTGCTGAACTCATTCAGACTCGTGGGTGATGCCAGTATGGACGTAAACCTCGTAAAAACAGAGCAGATTAATTATGGCTGGTTAAAACACTAAAATGAATTGGCAGCGTGAGATAGCGCTGTTAAACATGCCCCGCGGAGACTTCACTGTAAACAATCTCGGCTTAATTTACATTCCACATTTGTCACAAAAAGGCCTCCTTTTGTACATAAACACATGAAAAAAAAAGCATTCAGGAAACTTAAAATCCAAAAAGGTCCCATTAGTATACATGTATTTTCACCGAATGCGGAGCTCTGGGGGATTTATGGACGCGAGGCAAAAACACTCCACTGCTTTGTTGCTTCATGTTGACATTGAAACTAGCCAAGACTTTATTTATGCACAAATGTGGGTGCTTCGCACGCTTGCTTAAAAGTCTTAAAAAAGGTTCCAGGGAAGAAATAACAGTGATTCACTGAGACTGTGCTGTACACTGATGCGTATCAGCTCTTACAGACGACCACTTAAGTGCACTCAGGCAATAAATAACAACGTTTGGGTACACAAAATGCCTCCCGAACAGCCTAACGCTAACATCCACTGGTTTTCCCATTTTTGCCCATTGTGGAAAAAAAAAAAAATGTACAGTGCCCTGTTTGGTAAGACGTGTCGTAGCCTCTTGGAAGGCGACTGGGAGGGTCACATCCCCGCTGCTCGAACCGTGTCATCAAGTCTCCTGCCACTGATCAGTGACTGATTGCTGACTGCAACCTACCATCTGCCATCAGGCTACAGCAGGGTGAGGCGGCCCGATACAAATCTCGTGGGGAAGTAACAAACTCAGAATTTCAACAGTTCTCTGGGCCAGCGCACCGATGCCTTGCGATAGAATGCCGCCAACTGCAGAGCTCCACCCCCCCCCCCCCCGAAGCCTGACAGCGCTCAGTCACGTGGCGCTCACGGGAGCTAATGATGCACACCTGCTTTCATTATCACTCAATGAGCAGCTGACCTGCCTCGACATTAGCAGCAGAAAAACATCATACGTCAACACGGATTAAAAACCCAGCAGGGTATAATCACGCCGCTGCTCAGCTTAGGGTGTCACCTGACAGATATAGTTTAACACTGGTCTGAATTGCAAGAATTGTGAGAACTTTGGCACGCAGCATGGGTGGACACAAATGGCTTTTTCCTGCTTTGCTTTACAGGTTTGAAGCTGTCAGAAAAATATATAGTGAGTTCAACTGCAGTGGTACAACGTGGTGTCAAAGCATGCAAGGCAGGCAGCAGTAAAGCTTATGTGTGGTAAACATGGATGTATTATGGCCATGGAAGACGTCTGCATTATTTAAAGCTCAACAAAGTCCACGTAAGGATGGACGGGGCAAGAAGACAAAAGACTTTCACCCAGCAGGCCTTAGTTGGTGTCTCTTGATAGCTTAATCAGCATAATGCAGAAACTAATCCCCCTTTGTCAACTCAACGCACATTAAGAGGCGAGCTCAGCAAAACACGTTGAGGACAGAGGGAGCTGAAATCATCTCTGACTTGTTAGCTGCATTTTTAAGTCCAATCGTCCGTGAGTGTTTCTTCAAAACGTGCAGGTGTTCCACACTCTGCCAAGAACCTTGTACGCATGCAATTTGCATGAATACATGGCGATGGCTGCTCAGGCAAAAGCGTTTCTAGTCCATGGTTTCTTTTTTTGCACACCTGCATTGTTATATACACAAAATTATACAAAAAGATGAATGAATGCGTTTTATAATAAGAACCAAACTGTGAGTGTTTGTGGAGGTGGGTGCATGCTGCAGCAAGTGGGTCCATTTGATTAAAAAAACATTTATAGATATAATATAAATCTTATTTGTGTGTGTGTGCGCATGTAATCTATACAAGCTTATTTCGATCAGCTGCGAGGCTCGGTAGGAGCCAATTTGCAAGCCTCACAGAGCCGGTCATGTGCTTCTGTAGTCAGCGGTGTGTCACGGGGGCCCTCACCGCCAGGGTGGAACCGAGTGGACGCTACGACTTGGCACACCGCCTCTGTGACTCCTGCCGGGGCCGCCTGAGGTGACTCCGCCGCGTCTCCGTGCAGCTCAAAAAGAGATTCAGTGCCACGCTCGTGTGTCACCGAGCGGAATATGGCTCACGGGAGAGCTGTCACAGGAGGGGCGGGCAGCCATGGCCTGTCGCCCTCCTCCTTCCACTCGCTCAGAGATGGCCGGGGCTATCATGCCAGGCCCACGTGTCCGCTGTCACCCGGTCCATTCATTCGCCAGCCGTCTGATTTGTACCGCTAGGGGTTCAGAGGACCAGGCCACGGTGGTCTCTACAAGGCGGCGCTCTTTTCCACCCGCCGCTCTGCAAGCCAACGTTGTACCGTTCTTTTGGAGAATATACAGCCTGTGTTCGCTTTGTCAGCTGAGAACGGTCAGCTGGCATCTTCTTTACAAAAGATGCACAGCAAGGCTCATGCACACCTTTCATGTGTGGCACTCACTTTTTTCCCCCCTCCGCTTAGTATTCCCTCTGAACTACTGCGAACATAGTCATAATCAATGACATTAGCTTAATAAAACGCCTATTGCGCTGCAGTTGTGAGCGCTTGCTTCTGCTGGAATGCAACTTCAAATGATAGTGGCTTTTGAAGTGGCATGAAGGATTGGTAAGCTGTCGCTGGCACTGACAAGCAAAGGATTTGTGAGTTTCAATCCAAAAGAAGAGCAGACATAGAGCAGGAGCATAACTCCTTGAGTGTTTGCTTTTTTTTTCCTACTCAGTTTGACCCCCATGAAAAATATGAACTAAAAAAAGAAGTGAGATATTAGAGGGGAGTTCAGTCGGGGTCCTCAGCAGAGCACTGACACTCCGTCTGGCTGATGTCAAGAGATAAAAACGGCAAGCTGCCCTGTTGGTGATGAATAGAAGACCCGATCTGTGGAATCATACAATGCAGCTGTGAGCTTTACACTGAAATGCGCTTCATATCATCATGTTCTGAACAAGAAAAAGTGCCTTTCATCCGCGGAAAATCACCCGGGATGCTGCCACGGAGTCGACAGAGTTCACCCAGTCTTCCTTGGCAATGATGATGAAATCGCTTCACCCTTACGTGGAAGGATAAACAAAATCAGGTGACGCTTGTATTAAAAGGTTTACCAATCCAAGCACAAGGCATTAGCATTAGCAGCATATGGCTGCTTCATTTTCAGAGCCTGAGAAATGTGCTGAGTGCTTAATGTCAAACAGATGAAATATACCATTCTGCTTGATTCACACGTGGGTAATGGTTGCCCTCTGGGTATAAATCTAACCCTTTAGGAGATTAACTTAAGATGGGGGATGGAATAAATAATGTCTTTTAAGTCACAAGACGAATGGCCTTATATAAAACAGTCATGCACCACAAAAATATGCTCTGGCCATAACTTTGGTGGCCAAGTAGCACTTCTGGGCTGGCTTTTAATGTGAGCTTCCCCTGAATACAAAGTAAAGGTATGCAGCCATATGTTTAATGGCAAAACGTTACACCTACCTTTCAAGACTTTATCGAAACCTTTATGGCTGAGATGTGTCACTTTCTGTGTCTTTTTAACAATCATCAGCTGCCACACCATTGGCCGGCGAGGGAGTTTTGAATTTGCAACGTCAGATGTGAGGGGAGCTGGAAATAATTCACAAACACTTGAAGTGGCAACAACAGCCGCCAGGACAACGCAGTATTTGGCGTAAACATGGTGTATTGTTTCTCAATCGGGGCCAGCACATGCCGTTGGATCAAATTGTGACAAACCGCCATCAGTAGCTGTTACTGCATTCATTCGCAGAGGCAACATTTAGTCTCACAGTGAGAGTCTACTGCTTTCAAACCTGCTCTGTTGTGAGTCGTTGCCTGTAATTGCCAAATGTGCAAGCTCTCTTCTTCTCCGTTGGCGTGGGTGTTATTTTTAGCCAGATATCCAATGTGAAGGTGTTGAAAGGGCTTCGCGTGGAGGGTCAAAAGGGATGTCTTGAATTCCCGTGTTGATACAAGAGACCTATTTCTTTGTCTATGATGTGCTAGATACTGTACCAAAGGAGCAGCTAATACTGTTTGACTTTTAAGAACACCTAAGCGGAAACTGACCTATTTCGATTGTTGCATATATGTTCAGTACACTGGTGGAAAATCTGAATTTCCTCTTTAATTAGGCGTGTATTCATTATTTTATATGTTTACAGACTTCAATAAGTGGATAATGGCTCGTAGATTAACTCATAGTGACTTTTTCCCCCCTTTCTTTGCACAACACCTGATGTTCCATCCATTTTGGAACCAATTTCGGCTTTTACTTTTATAGGCCAACATCTCAGTTTAAGTACCACAGCTACCGTCTCGTCTATAATTGCAGCCTTATTAAATCCAATCAACTCAGGAGCCTCGTTTGAGAAGCCATTCCAAAATTTCATCAAGCAAACTTATAATCACAACATTGTAGGAATTTACAATTCAATTAGCTCCACACACGCGGTGCAAAAATCAATGGGTAATTTTGAGGATTTTACAGCAACTCATTAATTGATCAAAACAGGGGCTCTCTTTCATCCTTTGTCACATCTCCTGTAATACAAAACAAATAAAATGAATGCTTCCCAGCCTTGAACTTCTGAAGGAGTTTTAATAGTTGCAAAGAGATTTGCACTCTTTTATTCAGGAACAAAAGGTTGCATCTCACACAATAATCAACATCCACCAGCACAAAAGCTGAAAGCACAATTTGCCCACACAACTTTCTGGCCACCTTTCCATCTGTGACCTGCTCTGACTCAGTGAGAGATTTGTCATGTGCCTAATTTAGATATTCTATATTCTGGGTTTCCGGACCCACAGGGAAGGACATAATTGAATAGGCTGTGTCAAAGCCTCCCCCCCCCCACTCCACAAAAACCTCTCAGGGACGCACTAACGTTAATTATCTCCCATTGCAATATGGCCTAGTTCTATAATTACTGGTCCTGCCAAATATATTACAACATACCGAACCTCCACAATATGGCGATTCGTTTAGTATTTGCCGTACGTTATTTACAGAATGGATAACAATATTTATGCGGGAGAGGTTGATTACATTTTGCGTCACAGTGCTCTTGTTAAATAGCTAAGACGGGTTCTTCATTAGCTGTACATGTCGTTTGAACATAAGTGTGCTCATTTGAGCAACGAAGGGGGCACTCTCTGGAGTTCACAATATTTCCCTTGACACTGAAGGAGATTTGGATTGTCTCAAAAATGACTACAACCGTGCTTGCACCTCTGCGCGACCCTGGCCAACTGGCAAATATCCTCTATAATGATGAAAAACACACATCAGCCCCGGACTTTCTCTATGCTGTAATTTCCAATTTCTTTTAATGAAACGCTGCAAGTGAATTTAGCACTTAACATATGGGGTGAGGAGTTAATTAAAAAACAATTGGATGAATTATTCTGTATCTCTGAGAGACCCTGAGGTAGAGTAAGGAATAGAAGTCCTCCTCTTAAGCTTTTTTTCCAAAGGTTGGAAGGTAAGTTATTGTTCATTCTACTGCTTTGTTATAAACCAAATAACTAACAACACTAATTGATTAGTCATTGTATGCTTTTTTGTCTCATTATATCGGCATTCATTTGTCAAACACCATCAATTATTGGTATTTTTTTCCTGAAAGACATTGTGCTTCTGGGGGTCATATCTACCCAATGTCGGTGTCCACACTCAACATCTCTACATCTGTATGTAGATATATTTTGATGAAATTAATAATCACTATGCTGCTTCATATATCCACGTTTAGCTTTTGGACCATTTACTCTCTATTGTAACATTTCTGCAGCAACATTGAATCTATTAGCT